>NC_133491.1:593863-690966 GCF_025370935.1 Choristoneura fumiferana
CAAAAGACGGACAAACATACACACAAGCACACACACTTTCGCATTTATAATATTAGTATGGATACATCATACTCGCCAAACTGAACAACATCAGTTCAGCGACATTTAAAAATAATTAGTTTTTTGTTTTTATTACACTTTTATGTTTATTCCAAGAAGCAATGTAAAGCAAAATGCTTGATATTTGTAGCGTGACAGGTGACGTCAATTGTGTTCTAGGATGACGTACATTGATAACAGTATTTAATTTGTATTAAAAAGGGAAAATTCAAAGACTCCATTATTTTTAAATGTCGCTGAACTAATATTGTTGAGTTTGGTAATAACGATCTATGTTTTAATTTTTTGCTCGTAATACAGGCCACACCCGGTAAAATAAGTCTTCGTAACGTTACTTAAATCTACACGATAGAACCTTTATCATAGTTTATGTTAGCTTCGTGAAGATGTTTGTTTGTTTGCTTTAAAATCTTCGATTTCTGGTGGATAGAGATTCTTGACGTCGGAACATGATATTGTCATAGGCGATCTTATCAGCTAAAAGAAAATTCTTCCAGCCATTTAGCTATCGAAACGAATACAAATAGCAATGTTTATAGTTAGTTATACTTATACTTGGTTCGGATAGGTATTTAATTAAATGTAACTTCAGCTGCAATTTGGTACATTTAAGGTTTTTATACATTTTACTCATCCATCATTGTAATACAAACTAGCCTGGTGTACTTCAATACAGAAATGTAATTGTTTAGATGCTTTAATGGAGGAACCTATCCAAACCAAGTATAGTAGAAAATGTCGGCACACATCTGAAGTCACCTCACAAACTTGTGTCAACTGAACTTTGGCAAGCGGTGGTATTTTAACAGCCCCTTATTTAACGAAGAAGGTAGTACAAATATTTCCACGGGTCCAAAGTAAATATTTTTACTAACATAGTTATCTTTGAGAGCTTGTGCACTTAGCAGACTGCCTTTGTGGGGATCGAATGTTCTAGATTGTAGAGGATGCTTTAAAGGTACCTTTTTGGAGTGAAGGCTTTGTTTCAGTGTTTTGGGGCTGTGCTTTTAACTGTTGGAGTATTCGTTTGCCATTTCAACGTATTATACAGCGTGGTACGAATTTAACAAGTGGGAAAACGGTTAAATACTCCTATGTAAAAAGAGTACACTGACAAAAAGTCAGAGATATATTGTATTCATTAAAAAAGAATCGTCCACGTGTTTGTACGAAAGCCGAAAGGTATCTTTCTTAGAATAATAAGAATATTTTGAGAAATACTCGGTTGAGGTTGTAGCCAATGGGCGTATGTAAAAAACATGTAAGTATTACTAGTCTGTGCCCTCGTCTTCGTCTGTGAAAAATTTGGTTATCGCTATCACGAGGGAACTATGGAAAAACATATTGTATATCTATCCCAGGGTCTCACACTATCAACATAAAAAAAAAGAAATCGGTTCACCAGCTTAAGCCAGAAAGAGACATTTTACTAGACAGAGACATACTTTGTGATACTATTTAAATTTGTGGAGTTATGTTACCTTAAGAATCCATACTAATATTATAAATGCAAAAGTGTGTGTGTTTGTGTGTATGTTTGTCCGTCTTTCACGTTGAAACGGAGCGACGGATCGATGTGATGTTTGGCATAGAGATAGTTTATGGGCCAGAGAGTGACATAGGCTACTTTTTATCCCGGAAAAATGCATAGTTCCCGGGGTAACAGCGCGCGATAACCGAATTCGCCCAAACCTAGTAAAGAATATTTGTATTGTATTGTGTGTATGTTTGTATGTTGACCGCCTTTTACGTCGAAACGGAGCGACGGATCGACGTGATTTTTGGCATAGAAATAGTTAATGGGCCAGAGACTGGCATAGGCTACTTTTTATCCAGGAAAAATGCCGTTTCTGAGGGAACGGCGCGCGATAGCCGATTTTCTTCCACGCGGGCGAAGCCGCGGGCAAAAGCTAGTATGAGAATAAAAACCGACATACATACCTAATCAAGAAGGTTTCACACAGTATTTTTTTCCAAATGTTTCATTTGGCACATGATCAATTTCCCAACTATCAAATTTCTCCGAAACCATTATTATTTTCGGAACTTTCTTAAAACAAACCTAACCTAACCTACTGTGCTCTACTATACAACCAAAGAAGAGAGAAAAATCTGAGAAAAAAATTTAGTTTCGGAGAATTTGATAGTTGGGAAACGAAACATAATTTGGCAAATGAAACATTTGGCTAATAATTGTGCAATAACCCTCCGTCTTCGCAGTCGGGTAAAAAGGCAGGATACCACTCAAGAAACTATACTTTAAATATACCACATAATTTCAATCCACGTAAAAGACTAGAATGCACCCCTATTCCGCACGCGATCTAAATATAATAACCCCACCTTTCATTTCTCGCGACAATTCCATTTGCGCACTATCGCTCGCTATTTACCGTTAGACAATCTAATCAGTTGCGATCCGCGCGACATTTTTACGTCGTGTAAATGTCTATTGCGAGTTTATTGCCGTGAAAGATTACGGAATAGGGACCCGTGATAGCGCTTGATTCGATTGGCGCGACTTTGTTTTGTTTTAAATGCTTTTTTGGGGGAATTGTGTTGACTCAGTTTGGGGGTTTTGTGTTGGGGATTAACACTCGTGTGTGGGTAGTGAGTGCAGTGTGGAGCATAATCTTTTGTGCTATTTTTACACGGTTCGTGGACAGTCAACTATTGTGATTCTTGGTTCACCATGGAACCTTATTTTAGTAAATAATTATCTTTGTCTAACTAAGATTTTGTAAATGTCAGAATGACAAGCTTAAAGTGGGCTGGGAATTAAATTCGGTGACTATATTATACTACTGGGAGCTTTTAAACCTTGTCGCTTTAGCGTTACTACTGTGAGATGGTGGTACTGATACATCCAAAATAAATGTGTCTTTCTTTCTTCATAAATAAAAAACCTAGTGCGACTTTGTCAAGGTACAATAATTATATTATCTCACATCTTTTGGCGCCGAATATTTGCCAAAAAGGATATCTAAGTTTACAAATAGAAAAAAAAAACTTAATTAAAATCGAATTCAAAAAAATAATACAATGCAAAAAAACTTACGCAAAAAATATAGCGACATAATTAATATCATAGACCTTTTTTTGTTAAATTTCCTCTGTCTTTGTTAAAAAGTCAAAACAAAACAATTTTCAAACACTGGGAACAAACAATTTGCAACTTGGTGCCCCTGTAAAAAACAAGCCAAGTCTCACAAAGCTGTGCCGCTTCATTCGGCGTGCGTTTACACCTGAGTTATTTTTTAATAACAGCGCAAGCGCCAATAATTGGCGATATTAAAAAACGGCATCTCCGCTATGCGTGTAATTTTGCTAAACGATTTTGAGATGAAAGGTTTTTTTTAAATTAAATTCCTAGTGAAGTTTTGCTGGTTCAGAAGCGCTTTGTGCATCGTCACCATCATCATATCAGCCGTAGGACGTCCACTGTTGGACATAGGCCTCCCCCATAGACCTCCAGTTGCTTCGATCGGAAGCGGCCTGCATCCACCGTGAACCCGCGACTTTAACCAGGTCATCCGGCCATCTCTTTTATGTGGTGGAGCCTCAGCACTGTAACCACTTGCTGGCTGCAGTACGAATGGGCCGGCTTAACCGGGTTATTACCACACTCCCACAGAATACCGGCGGCCCAACCCCCCCTTTAGGCCGACAACGCACCCGCAGTCCTAATAATGCTGTAGGTGGCCATGGGCGGCGGTGATCACTTACCATCAGGTGACCCGCTTGCTCGTTTGCCAGCTATTTGATAAAAAAAACTCGTTGGTGGACATCCTACGCTGCGCTTGCCGATCCGCGGCCTCCGCTCGAGAACCTTTCGGCCCCAACGGCCATCTTGTTCTCCACGCATGTTTGTAAGAAATGATTCTATAAAGGGCTCTGTGTGCATGTTATGAAAGAAATTATGCTAGTGATGTGACTCGAGTCACTCGATTAATTTTACTAAGTCACTCGAATTGTACTCGAGTTTTCGAGTGACTCGAGTAAACTACTTACACTCTTTACAACTCGAGTATGAATTTATAACTCGAGATGAGTTTCTATTAGTTTAGTTCAGTGTTTTTCAAAATGTGGGTCGCGACCCCTCGGGGGGTCGCGGATGCCCCATAAGAGGGTCACGGTATCTATAAAATACTCTCACCGTACCGTTACTGTGTATGATTATTTAATGTTTGTATTACCACGTAGGATAATAAAAATAACTGTAAGCGGAGGTAGGCAGGGTGTCGCCAAATATTTTTCAAACCAAGGGCCGCGTCCTGATAAAGTTTGAAAACACTGGTTTAACTTAAGAATTTTATAACGCCTTTATTAAATAAGTAATATTTGGTTACATAAAATAAAATATATTCTACCTTATTTATATCATTCATCAACAAAGAAATACAAAATGACTTCTTACGACTAATTAAGCGCGCCGAGTTGACTCTGTAAGCAACTCGAGTGCAAACGAACTCGAGTCAATTTATTTGCACTCGAATACGAGTTAAATAAAATTCACTCGAGTCACTCGAGTATAAAACGGCTCGAGTCGCATCACTAAATAATGCTATTGGTAAAAAACTTAGAATTACCTTTATGCCTGTTTTAAAATAGAGCACAGAACTTATTGGGAACTAAAGTCATTGTCAAGCAGGCTTTTAATAGCACCACTTCAGATTAATTGGATAACGGGAGATGGTCTTAAATTGTTTGCGTTTGAAACCACATCATACTGTACATAGGTAGCTTTTACACAAAAGATCCCTAAGGGTCGAAGTGTATCCGCAAGGACCCCTAAACATAAGAACATAACATAGGTAGCTTGGTAGATAAATACAAAAGAAGCCGCAAATAAAAAAAAATCATATGAATTGTCAACACGAATAGATCCAAAATAAAGTGCGTGACTTAGGCGTGACTTCACATACCAATCGATAGCCAATTAGGCGCAATCGTAAACATCAATTGGATAATTATAGAGACCTTTTATTCGAAACATGTTTTGAATGTTCCTTTTGTAATGAATTTAATAAAATGTACGTTTGAATACGAAAGGTTCAACTTTTCTCATTAAATTTTACTTATACTTTAGTAACATAATTACTTTTGTATTTAAAATAAGTATTGATGCATCTATCAATATTAGCGAATTAAAAAAAAATAAAGTAGGTAATACAAAAAGTTTGGAAACCCCCCGCTACTGTCATATCAAATGTCAGTATCTTATAAACGGCTGAAGCGATATAAAATGAAACTTAGGTAAGAAGATCTCAATTAAATTAACTTTTAATTAAAAAACGAATCAAAATCGATCCACCGTTTGAGAGCTATGCTGCTATAGACAGACATACAGATACATCCAACTTATTGCACCTCTCTTTTTTGCCGATGTATTTCTATCACCGCGTTTGTTGTTATCGGCCACCATCCAAAAGACATGCGCCAAAAACTCAAACGTACATCGTCTACGCAAAACATCTCCCATCTGGCATCCGCTACAAATCTGAGTAGCAATGAACACGCCGCATTATTCATAAATGCAAATCCCGGACTTAACGCCGTCCCTGGGGATGCCCGGGATACCCGCGATCCGGGATTATGGAATATTTTTCGCCATATTTCCGATTGTATATAGTTTCGTGCCTTACGTTGGGAATCTTAGCGTACTCTTATTCCTTGGTTCAAAGTCAAAATATTCTTTATTTCTTTTACAAGCATTTATGAATGTTAAAAAAAGTCTACCAACGGCTCAGAAAAACCTCTGTGGAGTAGAATCTGACAAAATGCTCAACGAAGTCTTTAATGGTCCTAGAATTTACTAACCTTGGCTTATCGATGATATTTGGTAGGTACTTCGGTGATACTACGTTATTATCTTACACAGATGCATAGGTAACTAGGTTAGTATCACACGGTGGCAGCGACCACCGTCCTTTCTAAATAAAGAGTGTTCTAACGTTGCTCTAATCACTTGTCTCTACCCGTACTCCTCTACAGAACAGTATCCTATAAAATCAATGGTAGCTGTCAGTTTTGATGCTTACAATCGGGTTAACAGCAATATAATTGCTTGCATCTTACCATTGTGAGCTCAACGTAAGATTATTATTATTATTATACATTACCAAGTATCACGGGTTTTCCTACGACACCCGGGACTTACCACGCTTACAAAACATATTACTTAATCATAATTACCTTGACGTTGCAGCCACATTAGAGTGGTCGTGGTCACAAGTAGACTTGGGATTAATTCCGTATCTTGCCACAGATAACATTATAGGTAGGTATACTATTTATTGTCTGTCTACCGACAGTTGAAAATAATACAAGGCAACTTTACTCTGCGAAAGCCTAGCAACGACATTATTTGCTATAACTAAAGACTTTTTAATATTAAATGCTCAGTTAAGCGACAACAAAAAGACAAAGAGTCGGAGCCGACAAGCGACAAAGTGCAAAGCGACAAAGACCTGAAATCGCTTTTGTCGCTTTCTGCTGCAAACTGAGCTTCAATTTGTGCAGGTGCAGTTTCGGAATAATCCAAACTGCCGAAACTGCAAATATTTTCAAATCCGTTTCCGTCCTATTGGTAAAAATCTGGATGAGATTTTCCAGTTTCTATATCTCGAAAGTATATTTTTGTACGTCTCTCTGTAAGGAGGTACATAAGTATGGTAATGAATATTATCGATTTATTTCTTTCATATTAAATGATATTGTAACGGATAACTTACGCCTTCAACCGAGTTTAGCTCGACATGTTTCGGGCTATTTCGTAGCCCTTCTACTCAGGAGCACGCGACTCGGCGGCTGCCGTGTCGCGTGCGTGTGGTCTGCGTGTTGCAGCAGCTGCCGAGTCGCGTGCTCCTGAGAAGAAGGGCTACGAAATAGCCCGAAACATGTCGAGCTAAACTCGGTTTAAGACGTGAGTTATCTGTTACAATATCATTTAATATGAGTGAGTCTCACGGTAGTTTAATGTTCAAAATATTTCTTTCATCATCATATCAGATTTAAGACCTCCACTGTTGGACATAGGCCTCCCCCATAGACCTCCAGTTGCTTCGGTTTGAAGCGGCCTGCATCCACCGTGAACCCGCGGCTTTAACCGAGTCATCCGTCCATCTCGTTGGTAGACGTCTTACGTTGCGCTTGGCAATCCGCGGTCTCAATTTTCAGTAAATTAAATCCCTATAGAGCCACCTTCTCTGTATGGATCGGCGTTCGACAAGGAATGACAATTCCTTCTCGTGCCACTGGTGGAACAAGTTAGTGGCAATACGAAGAAGAAGGGCTTCATTCGAAAACTTTTCGGCCCCAATGTATTAGATGCAGTCTATACACCGAGGGTTGATGAGTATTATGATAACGTATTCGAATAGCGACTGTCGCTAAACTATCGCAAACTGTATGACGGGCGTCGCTTGTCACCATGCGAAATGAATTCCGTGGTATCTGACAATCAGTTCTTGTCAAACGTGCAGCCCTTCGAGCGCACGGACGCGACTGTTATTGCCATTCTTTGTAATTTCATTCTGGAATGACCTCGAGTACGTCGGTTGGGTGTATTCGTGTAAAATGGCGGAGGAATGAAAAAAAAATGTATGTGGGATCGTTAGAAGGTAAACAAACTTTAAAACAAAAAGTAAAAAAGTTTATTAAAAAAAAAACTAAATGGAATACGTTAATTGACAAAATAAAAACAGAAAATACATGCAGCAACTAGGCTCACCCGATCGTAACTCACACTCTTTTACTCATTCGCTCGTCTCATTCACTCCACATTAGTCTTCAGTCATTCGGTCACTTGTTTACATCAAATCATTCTAACATTAATCCACCCTCATTCCCACATGTATTGTAACAATACGGGTATCAAATGAAAGCTAAGAATTATCCCATTGTAAAGTATTTTAATTATTTGGGTAAAGGTAATTTCATGGGTTTAATATAGTTTATCGTGTCTTTCGTTCTGTGTGTTCGGCTTCAGTTACTAGTTCTTGAGTTACCGTTGGGTTACTATATTGCGCTGCCGCAGCTGTCCACATAAAGTTAAACGAACTAAAACTCTGTCTGCACTTAATATAATAAGCAAGTTTCACAGCAGAGGCTCACGTTGCGGGAAGTGACACTGCAGCTTGTAACGAACCTCGTTTGCCCATATTATTTTAAACCGAAGTGATATTTTAGAAGAGGTTAGGAGCGGCAATCTCCAATAATACTCAAACCGAGGGATAATCCCTTTGACTATGAAAATTTACGATTAAAGTACTTCTAAATATATAGTATAATTATGCTGTAGTAGGGCAATTGGCCACTTTCAGTGTTTAGCAGTAACACAATAGTTTACTGCTACAGAAACGCATATTGCTTGTGTCAGCGACAATCATAGTGTACATAACCTAAGTCTGATTTAATAAAGAGGTTCTGTTTACGCACAACTACAGGAGCACGTATTTAAATATCGAAATTTAAATTATTTAAGGTTAAAACGTCGACGGTCAAAATATCGAAAATCAGAATGTCGAACCATCATAAGGTCGAAATTCAAAATTTCGAAAGTATAAATTATAGAACGGTACAATTATCGAATGCAAAAATTTCGAAAATCCTAATATAGACGGATAAAATATCGAAAATTGAAATATCGAAATTCTAAGGTTGAAATTCTAAGGTCGAAATTCTAAATATCGAATTTCTGTAATACGGAAGGGTACAATACTCGATTACTGATACGAAATTTAACTTTTAACTTGTTTTGGCCACAGTTGAATCTAACACGCTCCTCGTCGCAATCTTTCGGTTGAATTAATCAGACTTCAACCTTCCGCCTGTTTTGGCCTTCCGTGAAGTCGCCAAGCGGTCTCAGCGGAAGACCAGCGTTGGCCTCTACGGCCAACACTATGCTGAGCTGAGACCGTTTCGCGATTTCGCAAATACTGTCGTTAATATTTATTTTATGGTTGTTTTATTTTGTGTACTTACTTATAATATGTATTTTCGAATTAGCGAATAAACGTTTTCTATTTCTATTTCTATTTATTTACTTCAGTTTTAAATTCTAGGTACTAAGTAATCTAACCTCAAAATTAAGGTGCGACGACGAGCGCAGCGACGAGGAGCGGTTAGGTTCAGCCGTGACCAAAACAAGAATCGAGTTCTATGCATTTTTCTTGATATTAAATATACTTCGCTATTTCAATTTTCGATATTTTAATATTTGGTTCCATCGGTTGTAGATATTTTGAACTTTCGATATTTTAGCCGTTCCGTTCGATATTTCGGTTTTAGGAATTCCAAACGTCGATAATGATAGTAGATAGTAGAATAGATCATTCGATATTTTGATTTTCGATATTTTGACCGTCGACGTTTTAACTTTAGATATTCTAAATTTCGAAATTCAAATACGTGCCCAACTACAGCTATCGTCTTATTGATCACCACGTACCATCTCCTTATATTACACACCTTATACTTTGTACCTTATATATTATTAGAAACATCACACGCATTCAGTCCGTACAGTGCTTCATCCTCAAAATGTATATGTAATTTTATGACCACGATATAGCGCAGTTGAAATGCTCTTGAACTAAGTACTTATTTATTTATTCCGGAATAGGTAACCTACATCAACTATCCGCAATCAAAAATAAGTAAACTAGATAGTTCTGACTAATTAAAATAAAGTGTTCCCGAGCGGTGCGTGAAAAGGACGAAAGATAACCATTCACACAATCAACGCGTTACCCTATTTCTCTGACTACATAAACGTCCTTATGCTGCGGACTGGACGGCCGCGGGCAGAGAGGAGCACAGCAGAGCGGTGAGCGTGTTCTCTGATCATTGCACGGCCGAGACACTCACCGTACAGCGGTTACTGGGCAGCACAGGGGTCTTTCATGAATCACGTGATGATATTTAGCTACTTTTTTATCCCCTCTCCTCCCCCTGGTGATACGTGGTTTACGACAAATCACCCCTTTACGACCAGAAATTACGTGTATTTTTAAGTACTAGGTACTCGATAGTATACAGACATAAACCAATTGAATTTATACTTATACATTTGACATTAAGGCTTTCAAGAAAAGGGTTGTATTTCCTTTAAAGGCCGGCTCAGACTGAGGCTCCTTTGATCACGGCCAAAAAACCGACAAACTATGGCTCGGCTCGCGGTGCTCGGCCTGAGGCTGCTCTAATGGATACGCGGCTTATCAGGTGACCCGCTTGCTCGTTTTCTTTCCTCTTATAAAAAAAATACTTAGGTATCCACTTCGCATTTAAATTAAAGTTTATTTAGTAATTAGTTCTTGTAATATGATTCAAAAAGGCATAGTAGATTTTAGTAATTGTAGTATTATCTTTGGTAGATTCCCCGATAAAAAACATTACGCTCCTTAAAAATAGCTGCTGCACACCCCCGCCCTCCTTGTGATATTTCGCATTATTCATTCTTTCCGAACCCTTCTCCCCCATTCAAGTCTCACGTGATAAACCCCATACGCAATGAACAGAAAACGCTCCCCGCCCCGCTATCTGCTGACGTCTAGTTACAGCCTTACAGTTACAAACTAGTGCATCCCTTGAAGCAGGACGGAGTGAAAGGATGTCCGTGTAACCTATTTAGAGGGAAGTGGGGCGGCACGTCAAATATTTATCACGTCACGAAGTATGCGCGCCGTCGTGCGTTTTGACCGCCTTGGCGTTTGAATGGTTATAGTCGCTTGGTTAATTTATTAATCATCATCATCATCATCCCAGTCAATAGGTACGTTTTATGCTGGGCACAGGCCTCTGAGAATTGGGCTTGGGCTGTAGCTCCCACGCGTTACCAGTGCAGATTGGGAACATAATAATAATCATAATTATTTGTGAACTAGCTTTATCCGCGGTTTTGCTTGAGTCAAGCGTTAGTGAGCCGTTGAATTGGAACTCCGGGAATTTACTGAATTCCGAATATATTGGAATAGGAATTTCCAAGCATTAAATTGTGGTCTTCATAAATAACACACGCGCCGAATTTCATGTCTCTGAAATAACAGTAAATATTTTAGTATTTCACATGTATGTTTTTGTGTTTTATATATTTGGCTTTTGAGAACGTTGAACTATAATAATTATTTTAAGTGTTAATAGCTTTTTCCTGCGACTCGGTCTGCGAAGAATTGTGCAATTTTCCGGGATAAAAACTATCCCACGGTTTAAGCGTAAAGATGTCACAGACAGACAAACTTTTACATTTATAATATTTATAATGATTAATAAGATTCAAATACCTGATTCACACACTGAAAAATTTAATGAGATAGAATTTTATTACGATGTTTACAAAATTTCGATTTCGCACTGAGTCCACGTTGGAAATACTTAAGTCCTCTCATTCTGGGGAGAGACCTGTGCCCAATTGGACGTATGTAGTCAGAAGATAAACACGATCACGTTTTTCAAGCATTTTTCACATAATAAACTATCTGAGTGGCTATGGCACTGTTCTTTTTTAACACACTAGAAAAACATAACCGTAAGCTCATTCGGGCATTCAGGTAAATACATATCCACATACATACATACCTATATACGCTCAAAAAACATAATCCTCCTTCGGTTAGTCGGGTAAAAAAAAACACGAGTAGCTCTGTTTAAACACGACCGTTTCTCAAAGCTACCTATTGAATATACATTATTAGGGTTCCGTACTTCAAAAGGAAAAAACCGGCCAAGAGCGTGTTAGACACGCCCGAAATAGGGTTCCGTAGTCATTACGAAAAAACTAAGTAATATTTTTCGAAGGATTTTCGTATTTTGAACGGAATATTCCAAATTTAGGTATATTTTATACCTTAGAGGCTGCTAAACTACTAATAATTGTCAAGGAAACTTAACCGTTATAGTTTTCCTTGTAAGTTTGATATGCTTACTACCATCCTGAATTTTTTTCCACCCACCAGTTTAGATTTTAGGGGGGGGGGACGCTCGATTCTAATGAAAATGTGCTCTTTAAAGTTGAATATTTTGCAAACAGATCACTGAATCGAAAAATTGTTTCAGCAACTCTTTTTACTAGAGATGTCCTGTGCTAGGACAGGTAAAAAAAGCGATTCTATTGATGAACTAGAAGAATTTCTTTGATCACCCACGACACAGTATATATATAAGCTAAAGCAGTAGGGCAGCTACGAACAAATCGATCGAAACGAACACACTCACACAGACGCGCGCTCTACACGGCCTCTAAGGGGGTCTCGCGACTGCAGTACCGCGAGATCCCCTTAGAGGCCGTGTAGAGAGACTGCAGTACCGCGAGACGCCGTGTAGAGCGCGCGTCTGTGCGAGTGTATTCGTTTCGATCGATTTGTTCGTAGCTTCCCTACTGCTTTAGCTTATATTATATACTATGCCCACGACTTTATGATAGCTTAGTTTATGCAAGATATGCGTGTTCATGCAGTTCCTTCACTTGCACATTGTAAGAACACACACAAATCATACAAACCCATCTATCACCAGAGCACTACAACCGATGCTACCATATGTTTTACTCATTCCATCATTCAATTCATTGACAGTTCATTGATATGGACCTCTGCAAAGTAACGTCTGATTAAATAAATTAAACGATTCTATTGTTTCATGACAAACATATTTCTCGCAACACATCCTGTCGCACATCTCTGGTGGAAATGCAGACTTATAGGATGACTTTGTTGTCCATATGCCCGTCTGTCAAGGCTCGTTTTCTCATGAACTTCTGTAGCAGATCTTATTATTTGATATAAATTTCAACTTAAGAATGGAACAGTGAAAATCCAATGTGTAAGTTAACGCTATCAAAGGAAACTGTCATTAAATAAGGTATTTCTGTACAAATTGCTGTTATCGTAAAAGGGTACTTCTTTTGTACTACAGACTTTCAGGGTTACCTAATGATTCGATGACAATTTTTACGCTGATTATGATTGGCAGACCACGTTTCGCCGAGAAATGGTACGCCGATGATTTTTTACGCAGATATATTGTTTCGCAGACTAACGTTTCGTAAATCAACCTGCCAATAACTGTCTGCGAAACGAAAATCTGCGTAATTAATCTAGGCCAAATGACAGGTCACCAACTATATATTGTGCGTAGGAGATGGTCTTCGCTAACACTAGATATTTATAGGTACCGAAAAATTTATACGGAACTCTCGGTGCGCTAGTTCGACTCGCATTAAGCCGGTTTTTATGATGTTAGTGTTTAAATTGGCATAGCGTATCAACGTTCCGCGTTAAGTATACATTTATAAAAACCCGTGAACAATTGTTAAAATGGCGTTTCGAAGCAATCGACTTTAAGTGTAAAACATAAACATATTGTGGAGAAATATCGTACATTACCTATATTGAATACACCGTGTATTCACGTATTCCACACACTTGTACTTCCCACTGCTGGGTATGCACCTCTTTTCAAAATCAGGGGGTTTGATTTATAGTTCCCATGCGGACTCACTGCGGATTGGGAACTTCACATACCATTGATTTGGACTCAGGTTTCTTCACGATGTTTTCCTTGACCGAAATTCAAATGTAATTTGAAAGACTCAAGATCAAGACTCTCTATTTGAGATGCCATAGGTCAAACTACTGCTCTACCACGGCTTAGATTTAATTATTAATATTATTATTGAAGTATCCCATCTTAGGCCTCTAGGTTGGCAACGCATCTGCAATACCCCTGGTGTTGCAGATGTTTATGGGCGGCGGTGATCTCTTACCATCAGGAGACCCACTTGCTCGTTTGCCATCCAGTTGAATAAAAAATGTATGGTGTTAATTATTAAGTAAAGTAATTCTTTCTTTCTTTCTAAAATCGGTTTAGCCGTTTTTAAGGTATTGAACTTTGAAGTGACAATGTCGGGGATTTCCAACTTTTGTTGGTGAGATTAGGTGAGTTATATCTAAATTGATTTGCACGTGATTGGTGATTGAGCTACAAATCAAAGTTTTCCCATTCGTAACATTAGTAAAATTATACAGCATTATGCAATCATGAAATAGACGAAGTGCGTTTTTTCATTTCGCTTTGCATATTAAACTGTCTGTCTGTATAAAATTAGGTTGGAATCACATCGGTATCAAGACTCCGTCTCCATGCGCCATCTGTGATAACGTTTCGCTCACTTCTCGACAGCCTATAAAATATTAATAACCGGGTCCGCACCAACCACATTCGTATAATTTTTGAACGAGATACTTGTATTGCCGGCCCAGGTTATATATTTATATATTTGATCGTGTAGTCTTACGTATACAAAATTACCGATTCTGCATATATTTGAGGGCCAGATTTTGTGCCGCTCAGTATATAGCGGTAACGAAGCCGTGATGGCCGAGTGGTTTGACCTACAGCCTCTTAAGCAGAGGATCGTGGGTTCAAACCCCGGCTCGCACCTCTGAGTTTTTCGAAATTCATGTGCGGAATTAAATTTGAAATTTACCACGAGCTTTACGGTGAAGGAAAACATCGTGAGGAAACCCGCACAAACTTGCGAAGCAATTCAATGGTGTGTGTGAAGTTCCTAATCCGCACTGGGCCCGCGTGGGAACTACTTCCCAAGCCCTCTCATTCTGAGGAGGTGTATATGCTGGGATGATGATGATGATGAGTCTTACGTAGTTATTAGTGTGTAGTATATCTGTATAGCGGTCCGAATGTTCCCGACGGCGGTGGCTGAAAATCGGCGCTGGGGTGGTTTTATTTAACGCTTCACCATTATGCTGAGCCGTTTCCAGCACACTATATCCTTCGTGTTGTCTATTTGTAGTAATCTTGTTGTGTGGTGTTGTTAATAAATGTATTTTCTTCCTTTCTTACATTTATGTCACGTTTATGATGCGTGACACTGGTTAAACACACTGAAACATTTGTCAAACCCAATTGAACATTCCAACAAAACTTCTACATGGCTTTTCTCTTTCATCTTCATTAATACCCTTATCTTATTAATACAACATATTGTTACTATACATGATTGACTATTAGACAACACAAAAGTAGCCTAAACCAATGGAAACTTCAAATTTGGCAGTCATACTTCGCATAATATGGCGACCAGATGGCCTAGTGGTTAGAGAACCTGACTATGAAGCTTGAGGTCCCGGGTTCCGGGTCTCGTGTCGGGGCAGATAATATTTGTATGAAAAATACGCATGTTTGTTCTCGGGTCTTGGGTGTTTAATATGTATTTAAGTATGTATCTATATCTATAATAGGTAATTATATTTATCGGTTGCTTAGTACCCATAACACAAGTTTGCTAAGCTTACTTTGGGACTAGGTCAATTGGTGTGAATTGTCCCGTGATATTTATTTATTTATATTACCAATTCGCACGTACCAGGGATTTTCCTGATTTGCCACAAGACGGGGAACGGGCTTATTTTTTATCCTCCCACGGGAAGCAGAGATAATCTGGTATCGATTAAAATAGCAAATCTTCCGCCCGCGAGACCGACTCGCGAGGCTCACCGGTTAGTGTGGACCCGTACCACGAGGCAGATGTTGAATTAAAACAACGTACATTATTCATCTGAAGCCCGGTTTAGTTTTAAAGGAGATGCGTCGCTTAATTTATTAAAGTGGTTTGTTTCAAACTATCCGTACTTCCATATTATTTTAATGCAAAACTGAGTCTCTTCACGAGAATCGATTTGGTTTTTAATTCGCACTAACAAGGCAGCTTTAGACGCATTTCATTATTTCAAAGGATTTGTTAGATTATTTTCCCATAATCATTTTTACTTTGCAGCAAATTTTTTTTTTGCGTTTTTACACGAATTTTATTTTGACACGCTTGTTTTTTTCATGAAGCTTTATTTTCACATTCGCTTTCTTTTTGTGACGCATTTTTTCCCAGTCATGTTTTTCCCCAATCTCAATCGGCACAAAAACAGTCTCGACGGAGCTCCGCTCCGCTCGTCCTGGGTGGTTTTGGCCCTTCGGGCCGATGCAAAACTAACATACTTAACCTAAACCTACCTATGAGCCGTTAAGCCTAGTTGTGTGGTTTAGTAGTGGGGTACATAAGACTCGGTGAGAAACAGGAGCTCTGTGATACCAGGGCTCCATCGACACTGTTTCGGTCGATTGGGATTAGGGAACAATGCGACAAAAAAATGTGAAAATAAGCAGACTTGGAAATATTGCCTTCGTGTAAAAACGCGATAATTAATTTTGCTGCAAAGAAAAAATTATTATGGGAAAATAATCTAACAAGTCCGCCAGGATATGATGATGATAACTATTCATAACTACCACCAAACATACTCACACTCCCTTCACTATTATAAATACAGCGTGTTTTATTTATTTCACCCGCTTCAGTACAACAACGTCCAACAGTATTTCACAGCAGATGTCGCTGTGTCGCCCCGATAAAAAATAACACCTTGTTTTAGGGTCCGGCGTAAAGCTCTTATTTTATTAAAAAACCGTGTTTCTTTTTTACGCCACCTGCCGGTGATCGAGTGAAGTTTTATTTTTATTTTTGGCTTCCCCTATGCTGTAAAAGTGATGATAGCTTTTTATGATTATTAGGGATTCATATCTGTAGGAACGGGATGGGTAAATAGAAACATACGGAGCGTTGGTTTCAATTACTACAGCGTATTCCAGCAGATGATTGAATAAGTTGGACATAAAATTTTTGCTATTTTTTTAGATTTTTGAACTGTAGCTGACGCATGTTACCGTTATATACGTCCCACTGCTGGGCACAGGCCTCCTCAGAACAAGAGGGCTTGGGCCATAGTTCCCACGCGGACCCAGTGCAGATTGGGAACTTCACACGCACCATTTAATTACTTCGCAGGTTTGTGCAGGTTTCCTCGCGATGTTTTCCTTCAATATAATTTTTTTTCTCAAATTTCAAATGTAATTCCGCACATGAATTTCGAAAAACTGTGCAAGCCGGGGTTTGAAGCCACGACCCTCTGCTTGAGAGGCGATAGGTCAAACCACTCGGCCACCACGGCTTCGTTACCGCTATATACTGAGCTGTAAAAAATCTGGCCCTCAAATGTATGCAGAATCGGTAATTTTGTATGAAGGGTGGGCCAAATTTTGAACCGCTGAGTATATTTTGGTAATTTTATTAACGTTTCAACGACTATCAGTTTCCTTTTTTAACCCCCAACGCAAAGAAGGGGTGTTATAAGTTTGATCGCTATGTGTGTCTGTCTGTGGCACCGTAGCTCTTAAACGGGTGGACCGATTGAAATGCGGTTTTTTAATTGAAAGCAGGGTTTCTAGCGATGGTTCTTAGATGCGTTTTATCTAAATCGGTTTAGCCGTTTTGGAGATATTGAACTTTGAAGTGACAATACCGGGGGTTTTCTAACTTTTTGTTCGTTAGGTTATTTTATATACGTATAAGAGGGGGAAAACGAGCATGCGGGTCACCTGATGGAAAGCAATCACCGCCGCCCATGGACCCTGTCAACACGTGGGGTATAACAGGTGCGTTGCCGGCCTCTTGAGAGACTGATAAGGTCGTTTTCACACACATCATAATACACACACTGTCACATATTTTGAAGACCTACAATTATAATGGTTTTTTAACAAATTGAAATTGTTCTGTGAAAACATCTGAAAACAAACATGAATCTTGATTAAATACTTAAAATGTTCCTTAAAGTTAGCCGCCATTTCTAAAGTTTTTTCCTTTGTTACAGGTAAGAGGAAACAGGGGAGCATTTATCACAGTTTTTTGGTATGACATAATTTATTCTTCCTTGCAGTTATTTTCAGCTGTAAACTAATACATAAAAGTAAAGACAAACTTGTGCGAGTGAAGCATTATTTTATATTAGATTTTGTTGCTGAAGTTTGAAGCTGAAATGGACGTATTTTTTTCATCGGTACCTTTTGCATAGAAGTTTTTTTTAAATAATTTTAGGCGTCTTTTAACTGTGTTGTCATCGCCGTGTAACATAATTGCTGAATTGGCAATGTGCTCAAAAAATATAAATTGCTAACCGCTGTCATAGACTTTGACTATAAGTAAGTAAATGATTTTGAGCACACCAGCGTTTTTTCCAAAATGCCAGTATTAAAACTCAAAACTCACACACAAATATAAGGTACTAACAAATTAGGTACCAATATTTTTACAGCAGATAGTACACGTCTCTAGGAACAGACTTAAGTATAGAAAATATTAACAAAAATATTTTACTTTTTGGAGATAATTAGAGAATCAACTTTGGTGCATCAAAACACCCTGTTAATGTGATAATTAATGGCCAGTGATTAAAGCTTTTTAAAAAGTCTGACTGTCACGAGTAACTGGCTATTTAACTTAGAAAAATAAATGTCAAAGTCGCATAATGCTTACTAATAGTTTTCCCGCCAAACCGCACAATGAATCTACCGAACAACGACTAAACTGATAGTGTCTTTTCCAACCTCGACATTGGCGGAATCATCGATAGTATCGATGGAGCTATACTTTCAATAATTGAATTGAATTGTCTTCCTGCCAATCGTTGACGTTCATGACAAACAACCAGTTCACTTGACAGAAAGTGTCACTCAAATGCACAGGATGATTTTATTTCGGCGGAATGTCAATTTATTTATTTTATTTAGGAAATTAAAACAAAAATATCTTATAAAAAGTTTTCTTAATTTATATTTAAAGTGTATTGTTTTGATCTTAATTAACATCTCTTAAAATATTAGTACTTAATTTGCTAGCACCTTATATAATAGGTAATTCATAAGGTAGATGTTTACATGCCCCTATAATGTAGTTGGCTAGATATAGGTAATACTGCACATTTTAGCACTATTTTTAAGAACAATTTCACCATGTCTTAAGCAAAATAAAATATTTCATTTCATTACACACCCGAGTGCTAATCACTGTCCACAGTAGTTGCCATTTTTAATTTTATCCAATTAAGAATAGAGCTGGCGGCAAGATGTCAAATATTGGGCGTTAACATTTGAAACACTAGGACACTTCGAGTCACACGAAATTGATGAGATACTTGCCACTATTCGCAATTTGGCTGTCTATTGCTAATATGGAGAAATAATGAATATATTTTTAGGGGCTGTTTCACCATCCATTGATTAGCGTTAACCGACGGTTAAATGTGATGCCGTCTCTGTCTATTCGAACTAAACAAATAGAGACGGCACCACACCAGTTAACACTAATCAATGGATGGTGAAACAGCCCCTTAATGTTTTTAATAAGAGTATGAGTTAATTTACTAAATTATTAACAGTAGTTAAGTAGGCGGCTTAAAATTCCCGTCTTGTAATTGTACGAAAGTGCGTATTTCATCTATTTAATAGAGCATTAGCGAAGTGTCGCGATATAGGTAATAATGAAGGCTTTCTCCCTCGTACTATATTACGTGTAACGTTGCCACTGTGGGTGTTAACATGACGTATATTGGCTCCCATCGCCCGTTTTGACATCCCTTATTGCGCGTTATGAACTTGCTATGTATTCAGATAAACCTATGTGCGATCTGAGTTATAATGTTTCTTTTGTAAGGGCTACAACAACAATAAGATTTTCAAGTGTTGTTTATTCATTAAAATGTTAAATAAAGGCAGTAAACACCATTACAACTTTTTGCATCCTTCTTCCTAAAAATGGTAGTACTTTTTTTTCGTGCGTGCAAATGTTGGTTGCCTTTCAAAGGCCATTGCATAATTTCTTGACTGCGTCTTGCCTTTCTTACCAACAGCCTTATTAAAAAGTGTGCCTTCAGGAAAACTGCAAGTTCGAACGTCTGTTTTAGTTTAAAGTAAGTAATATACAGATTCCAATGCATAAATCGCCAGTAACAAATTGCAATATTAACAAAACCGCCAAAACGAATTTGACCAATTGAAATCCAGAAAGAAATTGCGTCAAATATTTCCTCGTTCATGGTTGGAAAGAAAAACACTCGTATTTCGTTGAATTCAGCAGGGCTACTATGAAACCAGAAACTCGAAGTTCGTATCGTACCGTCCCTCTCGCTCTCGTATTAAATAGTATAAGTGTCAGAAGGACCGCACGACACGAACTTCGAGATTCGAGTTTCGTAGTAGCCCTGCTGGCATTCTCGCTTAAATACTCAAACTGCTGACAAGACGTCACATCACAACGAAGGAAACGGGAAAACTCACGAAATCAGCGCACGGATATTTCTTGTTTCTCCATTATTGCTTACTTTTCTTTGTCTAGGTTTTTGCGGATTTAAGTGCGAATGTGTGTTGTTTGCGTTTCATTTTATTGGCGTGATCGGATTTATTTTATTCGCGAAAAACTGTTTTTTACTTTTTTGGTGTCGGTAATATTGATGTTACCTGTTGCTTTCAAGTTATCTTTAGGCTGTCAGGGTTTCACTTTTACTTTGAGCATTATTAACATCGTTCTCCGTTTAAACAACTTTGCCTACTGTCACGCGTGATTCTACTCAAATATAAGCTTATAAGTAAAAAATACGTTAGATATCAGTAGAAACATTAGCTGTAACCTTTCTCAAATTTAATAAAACTGCGTTATAAATGGGCGCAGCAATGAGCGGTGTATGGGCGACATTTCTCATCTCCAGAGAGAAGACATGATAAGGGTAACAAACTAACGTAGCGTTGGCACAAAAAGTTTGCTACAAGCTTTTATTTACCTTAACTTCTTAAGCCGTGGTGGCCTAGTGGTTTGACCTATCGCCTCTCAAGCAGAGGGTCGTGGGTTCGAACCCCGGCTGGCACCTCTGAGTTTTTCGAAATTCATGTGCGGAATTACATTTGAAATTTACCACGAGCTTTGCGGTGAAGGAAAACATCGTGAGGAAACGTGCACAAACCTGCGAAGCGATTCAATGGTGCGTGCGAAGTTCCCAATCCGCACTGGGCCCGCGTGGGAACTATGGCCCAAGCCCTCTTGATCTGAGAGGCCTGTGCCCAGCAGTGGGACGTATATAGGCTGGGATGATGATGAACTTCATATTAGTTAGTTGACTTCAAATCTTGCAAGTGAATTTTGACCCACTTCCGGTGATTGACTTCAAATTTGGTATACGCATTTAAAGATGACAATGCAAGTTAAAGATTAAAAATAAAAACTTATGTAACCTCTTCTCTTGTTGTCATTAATTTTTGGGACTGTATCAGAAAATGATCACATATTTAGGACTAGCCAATCTTTATAAACTCACCGACAACCGTATTTGTCTTAATACTTTAGTAACTTGTATCTATATCTGCTCATTCATTATTATTTTAGCTTATTTGAATTAATCTAGCTACTAATAGCTCTACTAATTATTGAATTTAAAATTTGCCTTTGTTAGTTACGCAAATTAAGCCCAACCTAAAAAAACCTTTTTAACCAATCCTAGCGTTTTTTCCGCACGTAAACTTTTGACAAAAGGAACCAATTTTTACCGACGTTACTCTCATTTCTTGGGAGGCAAATGAGGCAGTGCCAAGGGTGTAGGTTATGTAAATAAGGACAATGAGTTTAACATACGTATGATGTCTAATGGCTCGGGCCGCCTTTGAGGTTAGATGAGTTCCTTAGAAATATTTATGGGTTGAGTGAAATAGGTTCACCTTAGGCGCGCAATATGCATTGTAATTTTTGTTCCTGCTTGTGCTTTGGTGCGAAGTTGAATGCTTTAAAAATATGCGTGGATCTTGCCAATGATCTATGGCTGTAAGATATGGTCCTAGACTGTTGGTCTCTTGGAGAGGCTCAGAGTCACTCAGCAGATTATGAGAGAGCTATGCTAGAAGTTTATAGGTTTATTTGCGCGGTAGAATCCTGAATATGGAAATTCTCCGAAGTACTGTAGTTACCGACATTGCTCGAAGAATACCTATGCAAGTTGAAGTGGCAATCGGGTGGGCCAAATTAATTAAAAGCAGGTGCAGGTCCACCCGGATTACTACCACTATCTTGCTCGCTAGTCCTGCCGTGAAGCAGCAGTGCTTGCACTGTTGTGTATCGGCGTGGAGAGTAAGACAGCCGGTGAAATTACTGGCACTTGAGGTACCTCTAGTTTGGCAACGCATCTGCAATCCCCCTTGTGTTGTAGGTGTCTATGGGCGGTGGTGATCTCTTACCATCAGAAGACCCACTTGCTTGTTTGCCATCCAGTCACAATAAAAAAAACTGCCACCCTAAGACTCAATATCAGGTTGTATTGCTTTAAAGATAACAGGCTATTTTCAATTAAAATCCAACGTGAGAGATCAACGTCAGTAAAAACTGCCATAGAAAATGGTAATACATTTACTTAGTCGATTATTTATACACATCAAACTGTTATATTTTTTATGTTTTAAAATTTAGTATTTCTTGACGCATCTATTCTGTTAAAATATTACTTTCTCCTGTGCCTGTTATTTATAATCTACAGTCACCTTTCAAACTTCGAGTAAAGAAAAAAACGCAACGGAATTCTCTGTTAAACGAAAAAATATCGAGCAAATAATTATTAACCCATCAATCATCGGTTCAATGCAATTATTTTGAGGGAAGAAAGAGTGAAACTCGTTTTGCTACCCTCTATTAACGATTCTTCGTATTATCCTCGAGTTTCTTTTCCCCTTCAAACGTCGATGCTCAAGATGGATATGAAAAAGAAAGCGATCGATTTTTAAAGAAACATTTTTTGCTATAGATTATCGGTGAAATGTTAAAAGTTGTTCGCGTGATCATGACAAAGCAAAATTAAATATAAATTAGCTAAAATAAAAGCTGTTATAAACAAACGTTTTCCTCTTCGTTATAAAAATTCCTCCGTCGAAATGACTAAGCATTTTCCGCGGGATTTCATTTTGTTGTCGAGTTTTCCCGCATTTCCCCTTTTCTTTAGTTTTTTTTTTTCGTTTTGGGGGTATCTAAAGTCTAGAACAAAAATAACGACTTAAAATTGCAACATACGTAGAAAGAAGATGTAAGTCATGTTGAAATACTTACTTGCATATTCCACGGATGGTGTGACATTAAACGTGTTATTTTTATTCCATAAATAAAAAAAAACAGCGCTATGATTCTGTATTTTTGACTGAATTGTTTAACAGCTTTACTGTGTAGGTAATTAAATCAAGGCTAACAGGGGTATTGCAGATGCGTTGCCAACCTTGAGGCCTAAGATGGGATACCTCAAGTGCCAGTAATTTCACCGGCTGTCTTACTCTCCACGCCGAAACACAACAGTGCAAGCACTGCTGCTTCACGGCAGGATTAGCGAGCAAGATGGTGGTAGCAATCCGGGCGGACCTTGCACAAGGTCCTACCACCTGTAAATGATTGGCAAACAGGCAATCAGAACAACAAAGAATTACGGGTGCGTTACGAACCCAAAGCATTTACTAGAGCAGAATATACTAGCGAATAAGCTCCTTCCATTTCCAATGTTATCATCATCAGCCGGGAGACGTCCCCTGATGAGCAAAGGCCCCTTAGAAAGCCACAAATGAACGACAACTTGCCACTTGCATCCACCGGTTGCCTGTAACTATCGTGATGTCGTCAGTCCATCTGGTAGGAGGCCCGCCACCGCATCATCTGATTCGCAGTTGCCACTACATGACTTGAATCCCCCAACGATTATTTGATCTTCTAGCTATATCGGATTTCCAATGTATTTTTTTAAATGATTTTCTGTAGGTAATGTACCCAGTTTAAGTAGGTAAGCTAACCAAATTTATGCCTCCTACTGCCATCAATAGACTCAACTTTCCTACAGAGCCCCATAATACGGGGAACAACTAAACTGTTTCGAAAAATCAAGTACAAAGTCTTTTTAAAAAGGGATGAAGTCATTCCGTGACGAGAAGTTCTCATTGCAACGAATCCATTACTGAAAACTTTAACACCATATTCACACAAAACACTGAAAAACCAACCTAAACATAAATGGATAAAGACTATCGCAACCGCGTTAAATTCTAAAGTACGCTGAAAAAATACAGAATTCGATACCTGCACGCACAATAGAAAACGAACTCTATTGTTTAGGAATTAAAGTTGCATTTCGAAAGGGGGTCGTTGGTGTGGTATTCTGTGCACTCGGCTTTCATGCTTCAGTCTGTCAGTCTGTCTGTATGACAAATTGCTCGAATGCTGCGCGATTAATGATCTTGCGACTGTTATGATCTCTTGAGATAATGCTGCTTGATTCATTGATGTCTGTCGGAGGACTAAAGCGCGTGAACGGTGCAGAGTAATGAGCGTTGTGCTAGCTGGCTCATTAGTAGTAGAAAGTAGATAGTAACAGATAGATGTGAGGAGCAAAAATAGTAAAGTTCAATTTTTGTTATCAACCACCTTCAAAAAGTAGGAGGATGTCAATTCTGTTAATTTTTATCACCATTTTAATATGAAGTTGATAGTTTACACTTTGAGAGAAAAACAGAGAGAGAGAGAGAGAGAGAGAGAGAGAGAGAGAGAGAGAGAGAGAGAGAGACATATTTACATTACAATATTCGATACACATAAAAATACATAGATGGAAAGAATAAAAATAACATCGAATAGTATAAAGTGGGCCCCACTCAGCATAATGTTACGGCAAGCCGCAACGCTGTTTTTCAGTGGGACCCATATAAAAATACAATACAATATACTTTTAAGAATATCAATTATGGATTGGTTTTTGAGTATTTTTGTATTTTTTATTTCAAATCCTACTTTTGTTACTTTTACGGTCATCCCGCATAGGAGAAATTCGTGTATGTACTTCTGTCCAGTGGTGGTGTAGGGGTATGGCACGCGGCACGGAATGCTGAGGACCTAGGTTCGATTCCCAGCGCTGGTTTCTTTTCTGGTTTTTCTGTGTATCTATATTTTAGTTTGTATTTTCGATATATCAATATGGGTTCATAATTTGATATACTTATTTATAATTTATGGAATCAGACGTTAACTACTTGGCGTAAGTCTATATCAATGATCTGAAACACATACTTACTTGCTGTTTCAGTTCATACGTGCTGTTCTGTATTTATGCTCCTAGCGCCTGCTTAAATCTGTTTCTTTCTTCTTTATGTTTTAAATGTTGTCTGGAAGAGATCGTTGTGTAGCAAAAAGGTCGCCCATTACATACCGTTTAAAATTACTTAACGCACCATTGCCCTGAACTTTTTCAATGACATTCATCATAATCATAGTATCCGTAGGTCGACCACTGTTCGATATAAGTCTCCCCGATATAGACCTCCAGCTACTTCACGCAAAACGTAGGTTCAAAATAAAACTCAAATTTTGTGCAAGATTTATTTGCCCAGCGACAAACTGTCAATCGATTCTGAGTCGTCGCTCGATCGCAAGTCGGTGGAGTCGGTGTCCGTGTCTGAGTCCGTGGAATCATCGCTGAGCACCACTTTGTAGTCGTAGAACCAGTGGCGCCCTCTCTCGTAGTTCCCTGGCTGCGTGTCTGCGCACCGCTGGCTGTGGATCTTGACGAACACTGGAATGAAAAAACATTTTGAAGTACAAACGTACAGTCAAAACGGTACTTGCAATACGCTGGTCCAGTGTAAACGCAGTAACGTGCGTCGTGCGACACGTTTTATCGCGTAACCTCTATACTGATGGCTAAAAAAAAACAAAGAAAAATGCCTTTTTTACAATAACCGGGATTTAAACCCATGACGCATGACATGCAACGGCATGCTCCAAGCGAATGGAGTACGGAACGGGAATTCCCATGAGGATAACCTTCGCCTTACACGACCGTCTAACGAGATTACGAGCACAGAATGGCTTAGGAATTGCAATGTATTCTGTGACGGAATATGGTTGATGCCACGTGATAGAAACTTGTTTGGATTTTTTTTCGTTGTTGAAATAAAAAAATCAAAGACTCCAAAAAAATAATCATAATTTGATTGCTTAGTAGCGACATCTCTTGTCTGGGTGAGCGGTTAGTTCCGAAAGAGTGTGACGTCTGTCAACGAAACATAGATGTCGCTAGTGCTGCTGCTTAAGTATCATAGTAGAAATAAGCAACCTGAGATATGTATGCATAGGAAAAATTCGTGTCTAGATTCCTGTCCAGCAGTGGTGTAGGGGTCATAGCACGCAGCACGGATTGGACCTGGGTTCGATTCCCAGTGCTGGTCTCTTTTTCTGGTTTTTCTGTGCATCCATGTCTCAGTTTGTATTTTCGAACAAAAAGTTGGAAAACCCCCGACTTTGTCACTTCAGATTTCAATATCTCAAAAAAAGCTGAACTGATTTTGATGAAACATATCTAAGAAACATCGCTAGAAAATCTGATTTCAAATTTAAAAAAACGCATTAAAATCGGTCCACCCGTTTAAGAGCTACGGTGCCGCAGACAGACACACAGACAGGCACACATACCCACATCGCGGTCAAACTTGTAACACCCCTCTTTTTGCGTCGGGGGTTAAAAAGTAAATAAATAGCAACCAACCATTCCCCTATAGTACAGTCACCAGCATTAATGTCTGCCACAGCAGAGCGTGCAAAAATATCTGACTTCCTTCCGGCCCTAGAAAAAAGAGTCGTATCAGATATTTATGCACACTTCTTGTGTCAGATATTGGTGCTGGTGACTGTACTCCGTACGAAACCAGCTACCAGCATCTACCAACAATGGTAGGGGTCCAATTATTAATTAACTTAATTAGGTCTGACGCTTCGCTGGCTGCTGCCGCGGCGTGCTCGCTTCGCTCGCTCGGGTCACGTGATTAAGGTCTCAATCGTACCTAAAACTCCTATTTGCTTGAAGGTTATCCCTTATAATGATGGTTATCACACCAGGGAGTATATTTTCTCTGCCAGCTGACCGCACATAATGTCATCATCATCTCAGCCGTAGGACGTCCACTGTTGAACATAGACCTCCCCCATAGAACTCCAGTTGCTTCGGTAAGAAGCGGCCTGCATCCACCGTGAACCATTCTCCAGTCATCAATCAGTCCATCTCTTTAGTGGACGTCCAACGCATCGCTTTCCGATCCACGGCATACATAATACTCGGGTATATAATTGAACATGAAACTCACTAGTCCCATCTTGGCAGTTCCTGAAGTGCATCATGCACAAGCTTTTGAAGGACCTGCGTGCGCGCTGGAACCCCCCACAGATCCATTTGATGGTGGGTTCACGCCACCTCTTCCCCATCTCCTCGGGGCATGGGGTACACTTGCGGTGCCATCGTCTCCTAATAAAATAATAATTATCAGGGGACAATGAGGGCTATCGCGTATGTATTCGCCACTAGAGGCGCTAGTGTAGCGTGAGGTCTCCGAAATGTCAAATCTCATAGTTTTTGGGTTTATTTATAATAATATTTTGCAATATCTGATGTTAATTATGGCAAATATGCGTTCCGGGCAATGAATGTCTGTGTTTTGAGACAGTTTTGTCTTTCGGAAACCTTTGTCCTCCCTTTTTTCCGAACAAAACGGGGACTATGCTATGCAACACTGTGGCATGATCGATATTTTTATGGTACGGTTTTAAGCTGTATTAATTATGATTTTAATCTAAACTTTGTTTTACGCCCGTAATAACAGACTTTGAAAGCCATACTTAAAAACCTCACGCAACAGTGCGCCGTCTAGTGAGACAAAAAACGATAGGCCTCATTGACATCAGTTGACCTGCAACACTAAGCGAAGCTTGTACTAGTACTAGACAACGAATAAACATACTTATATACATAGATAAATACTTTAAATACAATCCAAGGGTTCTCTATCGTTTGCCCGAATTTCATATGCTATAATGTATCGTTTTCCACAATTTTCATTTGCTATAAAGTAATTTATTTCTGAAATATTAAACTTACCTAACCTAACCTAACCTACTGCAGTCTATAAGATGACATTTAAAAAAAATCTTCTATATATTTTATGCCAAACGTTGGCATGTCAAGTGAAATTCGAGCAGGTAAAGGTACGCAATCTCAAGACTCGAGAATCGGATCGGAATCGGGGATTGAACCCGGGACCTCAAGCTTCGTATTCAAGTTCCCTAACCACTTGGCTACACGGTCTTCATAGTTAAAGGTGGGGTATCATGGCCGGTTTCTTACAAGCCCGATCACGTCAGGCGAGGCAGACAGGCAATGGAAAGGCCTGCGGTGGCTTGTTGTCGCCCGTCTGATCCGTGGGGAGGTAGGGAGGGGGGGGGCGTGACGTTGGGTCTATTCTTCTTGGGATTCGTCTATTGGTTGGGATTCTTCGTCCTAGTATAATAAAAGTTCTATTAATTTGTCGATTCTTAATTTTAAGGTGATCAGTATAAACTGAAACCAATGACTTTTCAGGAAATTTATAAAATAAATCTAACCTTACCTAACTGCTATCGTAATATCAAATGAAAGAAAAATGTCATCAAAATATTTACTACAGGGATGTATGGGGTCCCTGAGTTAAGAAACTAAAATTAAACATCTTAACTGTTATCTACGTTCAGTGGAAGTGTAGAATGACTCCAGCGTCAAAAAATAAAAAGGAAGAAAAATATTTAAACTAGTCCGTTACCCGCGTCTCCGTCCGCGTAGAGTTCGTTACCGCTATTCCGCGGGAATGCAATTTCCCCGGATAAAAACTATTCTATGTCCTTCCCCGGGACCCAAACTATATGTATACCGAATCTCATCTAAATCGTGATCATGTAGAAGTGATGCAGTAACAAACAAACAGACTTACAAACTTTCCCATTTATAATACTAGCGGGATTGTAAAGTCTTCTAATGTCCAGGCCGACACACACCATGAGGACGGCTCGGCGCGAGACGCCTTCAGCCGCACAGGCGTCCTCAGGCATGGCAAGGTCCGGCCTGGGCTGTAATAAAAGGCCGTGGGACCCCACCTTAAGAGCGTTTATACCTGCTGAGCTGGCAACGTTGCACTTTTGTTAGTTATTCTCGATTATTCCATAAAAATTTAATGAAAATCAAAATTGTGGTCTGTAAGAACTTGATATATAAGTTAATGTGTCTACTGCAATAATGATGCATGATAGATTTTTATTTTCTTTAGAAACCGTTAATAAACATTTGTTCGTTTTTAAAGAATATAAAAGTCTGTCAAGAATAATGATTGCAGTAGACACATTAACTTATATTAAGAACAGTTCTAACAGACCACATTTTTCATTTTCATTCAATTTTTATGGAATAATCGTGAAAAACGGACAAAAATGCAATGTTGCCAGCTCAGCAGGTATAAACGCTCTTAACGATGATTAGGTGACTATTAATACAGTGGTGGCAACGGAAACATCGTATTTCAAAACTGATCAGGAATTTCGAAAAACTCAGAAATGCGAGGGCGGGTGAACCCACGATTCTCTGCTTGACAGGTCCAACCACTGGTGGCCTACCACGGCTTTTTAATGCAACAATACAATACAATACAATGACTATTTATTGAACACTAACACACAGTAAGCAGTACAGAAAACAAAGGTCCATGTTAGTCCTCAGTAGAAAAAATTAAAGTCAATCAAGTGCGAGTAGGACTTGCAATTTCAATTCAACATTATTTTCTGACTAGGCGTTACCCGCAAGTCCGCGTAGAATTCGCCTATCGCTATCCCGCGGGAACTATGTAATTTTCCGGGATAGAAACTATCCTATATCCTTCCCTATTTCTTTATACAGAATGTCATCCAAATCGGTTCAGCGGTTTAGACGTGATGAAGCGAACAAACAAACAACAAACTTACAAATTTTCGCATTTATAATATTAGTGGGAATGACTATTAGGTTACCATTAAATTTTAGACAGGAAATTTTAGAGAGGAAATACGGCGCAAGCTCTCTTGGTGTGAGAGGAGACCTGTGTATGGGACGCATTTAGGCTGGAATAATGAGAGATAATGACCAACATGCCCTAGTATAAGTGGCAAGTACTAAATACCAGTCACTGTTCGTGTAAACTCGTGCAATCTCGGCAGTGGACGGATGCTTCAAACCGTTTCCACCAGAGATGTGCGAGGATGTATTGCGAGGAAAGAGTTTTCCATGAACTACTAGAAACGTTACATTTACCTCGCCTCGCTCCGCTCAACTGTTTTCAGCAGAGATGTGCTGTGAGAGGAGAGATAAATGAAGCGTTTCTATTGGTTCATGAAAAACACATTCTTGCACATAGTGTGTTTGGTTTAGGCCCTATAACTGCACTATGCAATTCATCCAGTATGTGGCATACCATCCCGTTCCATAGGTAGTTTCGTTTTTTTCCTCGAACGTGCTGGCTTCACTGGATTGTATTTCTAGAGACGTTTTATCTTCGGAACCTCTGTCCTTGATTATTGCTAAAAATAACCAGACAAACATACAAGTATTCAAATGGGTCACTCATAATTTTAAGAAGATACTACCATCGGATTCTGCACCTGTTTTTTCTTTAATCGGCATAATTAAAACAAATAAGACACATTGTATTGTTGCACCCACATGAGGTCATACAATGCCGCAAGGTTGCCCGGCAAATATTTTACTCATAATACCTATTTACTTAAGTTTGATTGTTAGAAAATCATCGGCAAACTGATGGACATGAGTCAAGATTTTGTCATAAATGATTTTCTGAACAAAATAGCACTCTTTTGTTTAGAAAATATGTAAAGATCCATGGAAAAGCGTTCCACCAGGTTGCCGCAGCTCTTGAATTGGAATTTGTTAGTCTTTAACATTAACAAAATGAGATCTATAACCTTCAAGTTATATATCGATTAAATGACGGGTGCAGAATTTTAAGCGTTGCTTTAAAGATCTTAGCACAAAAATCTGATTATAAGGCCTGTAAAACATTCTTTGATAAATCATTTTATTTTGAATTTTAATCTATTGGTACCTTTTTCTCCTGAAGAAGATGATGTAGATCTACTTTTCTTGTTCTTCCTTCTACTAATTTTTAGTTTAGTGACTTTGACTTCACTTCGTGGTACTGTCTTTGTTACATTTACTACTTCATTTTTAGGAGCGTTAGTAATACTAGTTGTACTAGAGGTATTATTAGTTGTAGTAACATTTGCTAGCGCTGTGTGCACTTGAAAAAAAATAACGATTAGAAACACAAAAGTGAAAATAGATTTATTGATTCAGGCCTTACGTTGCGGAGGTCTATATCAACGAACTACAAACTTTTACTTTTGCACTCCGCTATCAACTTCACTGGTACTTCACTGCTAAGTTTTTCAATGTTTAGAATTTCAGTAATTCTTGAGATGGAGTGCAGTTTCACCATGGATACATTGGATGGAGCCATGGTAGATAGACATTGTCTATGATTAGTTAATTTTGCCTAGCTTGTATTTGTAGTTGTATTTTATTGCCATCTCACAATCGTTTGTTGTTACAATGCTCTTGCCCAACCTAAATATTTGCCATCATCTTTACTATATTTACGTCATTACTAAATGCTGGCTTATTTCCATTGATTTTACTAATTTCAAAATGTTTAACTATTTTTTTTACAAGTGAAACGGTAAGGTAGAAAGTTCATTGATATGAACCTTTCCAAAATAACGTGTGAATCAAACAATTATTAAAAACATCTCTTACTCAGCAGCAACACCCCGAAGCACCGCACGCGCATGTCGCAACGCTTGCGTATCGTTCGTTAACTATTCGGCAGTAAATCGACTTCCAAATACTTTTACTACATAAACCGTGTTTACGATCACTCTCGGTTTGCAGCAGCACGTTTTGTATTTGTTATATATGCACTTTGATAAAATTACTACCTTCAAATCAGAAACTAAATACCAAAGAATATCAAATTCTTGGACAGAGAATGTCCACTATCTGGTCCTTCACTGTAGCTCCGTTTGCATGAGGGCCCCTTTATGATATTTTTGGTGCTCTATATTTGGCTTGCCGTGCTGCGGCAGCCTATTGGTAGGACGTATAGTCTCTTTATTAGAGGGCAGCAAGCCAGAAATTGGATTTACTCCTTTGAGTTTTTCGGAAATTAATTATGAGATTTTCGATTAAAGTAACCGCACCAGTTCCATATTTTATGAAGTTTCTAATATGTAGTTAACTCGCATGGAATATAAAGCTAAACTCATCTTGATATGGAAGGAGGTATGTACCCAAAGGTGGGACGTGTATAAACTGGAGAGCCGTGCTTTGGCTTGCACTGTACTTAATACAAATTGACGAGTGGAAAACGGCAGTGCGCACGTACCTATAATAGTTACAGCTCGCCCAAGTGTTTAATAAGGAGTGTCCAGTCCATCCTATGCCGCTCTGTGAAAACTAATTACATTATCCAACCTGCAATCCAACTTAGTTAGTTAGTCCATGTGAGTGGATTGTGGGTCCTGTGAGTGTCGTAGCTTAAACCGATTTAGGATCGTGAAGCAGTGTGGATATTTAATTCTCACCGAACGGCTAACATCCCATTTTGTCGCTTCTCCCTTAAATGAGACTGCAAGAGACTTCCAGCAGTCTTTTGGAAAAATTCGTATTGGTACCTCTATAATTATAATTCATTTATAGAGGCATTTTGGTAGCGAAGAAGCAAGGTTATAGTTTGGAAGCAAGCAAAGAGGTATCATCATTCACTTTGTCCGTTCGCTCACCCGGGCGGTCATTTTATAAGAACTGAATGCCTGGTACCACAAAACTTAGTTCGTGCGGTAACAAGTGGCACGCACACACTGATAATTTAATCAGGATTAAGTTTTCTTTAGTCAAGGCTACGCCATCGCCTGTCGTTGCCGTACATTTTGATTTTCCAACTAACACCGTGGCATTGCTACCACGGTGTCCCAAAGATACTATATCGTTGACGATCAACTGCAATCGTATTTAACAAGCGAGCTGAACTGAAGCCGTATTTAACAAGTGTACATTCACAATTGCAATCACCGTTTCTCGTGACCCTCCTCCTACACCATTTGACGGAAAGAAATGGTGAAAGTAATTGTGATTCAGAGTGCGTTCGACATAAGCCTCTGACTTTGACAAATCACGATCTGTATTAATATTTTTACTCTCATTAATATTCTCTCTAGCTTTTATTATGATCACGTATGTTTTATTATTCATTATTATTATTGTTAAGATAATTTCTTCGAACAATCAGTGTCTATTATTGTCATGAATAAGTTGTATTATGTTATGTATGAAAGCGTTAAGACTATGGTAAATAACTAAAGTAAAAAGAACATTTAGTTTTTCAATTCTTTATTGGAATTGTTAAACGACCAGTGACTCGGAGTGAATATTTTCATTGGGTCACCCGAAGATACTCGTAGAGAGGAGCGTCTTCGGATGGAAGACATCGAAGTGTAACTGTATTTGAAATAATTATCATCACTGACGTCACGTAAAATATTCAGGCAAGCTGGTGGGCATCGAGTTTTTATTGCGCCACTTCACTAAAGAACACATAGAATGTCTCACGTAGAATTAGTCCTGTGTTTATTGATGTGGCCGAAAATACACTTAATCCCACATTAACACAGAATGGTTTCAATGTAAGACCACCATCAGCTGGAAAACTGACATTATGCTGTGTCGGGACCAGATATCGGAATTTAAGGGACAAATTTAAAAAAATGGTAAGGAGTTACATGTCGATAAACTCAGTTGTCAATGTTTTTCCCCATATACATTGGAGTTGTTCAAGTTGTCTTTGTAAAAATTTATTTTTTTTGAAACTTCGAATCTAGATTCTTCGACTAATTAATCAATATCATTTATTTGTGTACATAGGCCTTCGATTTTCCATATAAAAATGAAACAAAATAATAGTTCACCCAATTGTCTTCTTCATCTTTTGTTCGCTCAAAATCCCTACCTGTCTTTAAATTTTGCCCTTTGAATCTCGATGTCTGGTTGGGACTTCGTGACAATTTGTTTTTATTCTGTATTTTTTGTCAGAGATAAACGTTCCTTTCCCTCAAGTTTCACTAGGGTTTGATTTGTAATTTTCTAAGCGACTAGTCGTTGCCTGTAACCACTGCGTCCCGGGAGGCCTTTGTACATTCCCGGATAAAAAGTAGCCTGTCAGTCAGTCACTCAGTCAAGACTTTGTAAAAATTACCGAAATACTACGTCTTGTACACATAGAACCAGTGTCTTCCGTGGTAAGAGTCGTTCTTGCATCGGTGGCTGTATATCTTAGTGAACACTGAAAAACAAACATTTTTACTGTAGATAATTTTAATCCTACTAACATTATAAACGTGAAAGTTTGTATGGATGGATGGATGTTTGGATGTGTTCGTTACTCTTTCACGCAAAAGTACTGAACGGATTTGAATGAAATTTAGCATACAGGTAATATATACCCTGGATTAACATATATCGGGTTTAACATATAACATATAATATATATAGGGAATACATCTTGAAATTTCAACGGCTGGGTTAAGTCTTGAAATTTTGGGCAGTTATTCTTAACACAACCTCAATGAATTTTGGGATTTTGGATATATTTGTTAGTTTGGGAGGAACCCCAATATATTTTGGGATTTCCCAGAGGAATTTTGTAAAATCCCGAAATTTCAATTGTAACTACCAGACCGAATAGTTTACGCGTACGAAGCCAAGGGTAAACTCAAGTTAATTAATAATTAAAAAAAAAAACTCAAAGACAAGCTCTGATTAGTGAATGACAGAAAAATCTAATGAGAATCAAAAAAAATATACGTTATGTGACAATTTTAAGTTTCTTTATCTATAAGTTACCTAATTACTTAAAAGTAAGATGACATAAATGAATTAAGACTAAATGCACTACACAGGCGTGTCCTAGTGGTTTGACCTATCGCCTCTCGTGGATGGTGGGTTCAAAACCCGGCTCATCTCTGAGTTTTTCGAAATTCTTGCGCGGAATTAAATTTGCAATTTACGAGCTTTAAGGTGAAGGAAAACATCGTGAGGAAACCTGCACAAACCTGCGAAGCAATTCATTGGTGCGTGTGAAGTTCCCAATCCGCACTGGGCTCGCGTAGGAACTACGGCCCAAGCCCTCTCGTTCTGAGAGGAGGCCTGTGCCCAGCAGTGGGACGTATATAGGCTGAGACGAATGGATGGATGGCGCTACACAGGAATCCACGGTCAGTCGAAGAATGGCTGGCCGGATGATGCCTCGAAGAGAGGTGAAGCACATGATTGAATGATTTATTGTCGTTCAGTACAATGAAAAATAGTCTCGTGAATTGAATATTTTTACTTCAGACTAAAATTAATACGGTCCAAAAGAAATTTCGTCAAAATGAATTGTGCTGAAAAATATTTAGAACCAATTCTCGATACGAATGGTACTTTTCCTGAATCTACTTTTAATAGACAACATGAATTTTTTGAATATATTCGTAGTGGTCAGTTTTTTTCTTTAATTTAACGTCCAATTTCGAGTTGTCGATTTTCCATTCTTACTCAGTGACTGAAATTGCCCAGAGTATTACTATCAAGTGGTGGTACTTTTGGCTGTAGATTCAGTGTAATTAGGGTTGTTTATTTTTATTTTCCAAGCGGAGAGAAGACGGGAATATTAACGACGATTATGTACATATTACACGCATATTTCTAGGTTGGTTAGTAAGAAATCGGTGGTTCGGTAGGCCTCCAACAAGATGGAGCGACGACCTGGTTAAGATCGCGGGATCGCGTTGGATGCAGTAAGCACAAGACCGGTCTGAGTAGAGAGCCTCGGGGGAGGCCTATGCCTAGCAGTGAACGTCTTTCGGCTGACATGATGATGATGATGAAAAAAGAAATCATTATTTACTAACTCGTCCCGTCCTGGCAGTTTCTATACCGCATCATGCATTCGCTCTTGAAACTCCGCCGCGCGCGGTGGTAGCTCCCGCAGATCCATTTTATGCCTCTGTTGTACCAGCGCTTCAGTTTGTCCAGGGGGCATGGTTTACAGTCCCGCCATACCCGCGTTCTGCAAAATAGATGCCGTGAGAGCTGGTTCCCACTTGTCGGATATCGAGCTCGGATGTTCCAGTGGCAGAACATTTCATGGAATATCGGGATAAAAAGTAGCTTATGTGTTATTCTAAATGTCGAGCTATTTTCATACCAAATTTATTCTAAATCTGTCCACTTGTTTTCGTGTGAAGAGGTAACAAACATACACACACACTCACAAACTGACGCATTAAGAGCAACGTGACTTAGAGCGTTTTCAGATTACCCGATCCAAAATTGATATCGGACGCAAGTAAAATGTATGATTAATTAACCTATCTATCAGATTATCCGATCCGATACTGATCATATTTCATACATTTTACCTTCTTGCCCCGATATCGTAATATGATATCCGATACCGATATCGGAACATATTTCATACATTTTACCTTCTTGCCCCGATATCGTAATATGATATCCGATACCGATATCGGAACATATTTCATACATTTTACCTACTTGCCCCGATATCGTATGATATCCGATACCGATATCGGATCATATTTCATACATTTTACCTACTGGCCCCGATATCGTAATATGATATCCGATACCGATATCGGATCATATTTCATACATTTTACCTACTTGCCCCGATATCGTATGATATCCGATACCGATATCGGATCGGATAATCTGAAAACGCTCTTACAGTATAGAGAGACAACGCACAGCCTGAACCACTGGAGATTGTTTTATTTTGGCATCTGCCAAATTTATTATATTATTTGAGGACCCATTCAGTTTCTTTTTAGTGCTCTTAAGAATAAGTACCTGGGCGGCCGAGTTAAAATTCGTTAATAAGCGTATTCCCATCCCAGAGATAAGACCAAGCTAGATCCATTTGTCATCCCTGAAAACCCCCACATACCGAATTTAATCGAAATCGTTTAAAGATATTAGATAAAACAGACAGAGCAACTCTACGAGAGTGTTAGGGGCACTGCAGACTATACGTCAATTCAAAAGGAAGTAGCAGTACTATACACTGACAAGATATAAATACATGGTATTTCATTGTTTCCATAAAGAAATTAAGTAGATTGAACTTATACATACGCTTTCCTTCGTTCCTTCGTTTCTTGGGAAGATGCGTCTGAAGAAGCGCTCTCGGATTCCTTCGTGGTGTCAGTATCAGAAATACTAATGGAGGAATAGATAAATAATTAATGGAATGTTTATACAAAAGTTATCATCCTCATATTCGATGACGAAACCCTCATTTATATTGTACCTTTCTGAATTGTAATTAGAGTGCTCTGTTCCAAAGTAGTCTTCGTCCGATGAGTGGAAGCTGTACCACAGGTTGCCTCGATGTTCAGCGTCCCCGAAGCCGGCCACGTTGGACACGTCTTCGAACGGGTTGTGCTGATATTCATTCAGGTCCACAGTCGTGAGTTCCTGCAGAATGAGCTTGGGCACTTCCACGTCACCGCACGCGATGCCTGAATGCATTAGCATAGAATAGTGGCAGTTAAAAGTTCCGACGTTTGACGACCGAATAGCATAATAGCAAAACTTGAAGTAAAGGTTTGTTTTTTAATGCAATTATCATCATCATCATCATCATCATCGTCATCAGCCTATAACAGTCCACTGCTGGACATGGTATTTGTGTTTGTTTTTTTCATACGTATAAAAATGACAGTGAAAACAACGATGTAATTTTTGGATCTAATTCGTTAACGTTTTCATACTGAAACTGCTAATAGATTTGAATGATATTTGGTGTGGAAGTAGGTAGACGTCTGGAATAATACACATGCTACTTTTTATACCGAAAGCCCACGGGATCAGATTAAGCCCAAATTCTCATTTAGAGACATGAAATTTGGCACAGTTGTTTTTCATCATCATAATCATCATCATATCAGCCACAGGACGTCCACTAATTGGACATGGCCACCCCCATAGACCTACAGTTGCCTCGGTTGGTAGTGGCTTGCATTCACCGTGAACCCGCGACTTTAACCAGGTCATCCGTCCATCTCGTTGGTGGATGTCACCACGACTTTTTTGGAATTTTCCGTGGAAATTTATTCAAAAAAACCCGGGATTTCAATTCAGGTGCCGCTAATAAAGGTTTACTAAAGGAATGTATAGGTACTTCAAAATAAACATACCATTTAAAAGAATAATTGTAAAAATCTGTTCTATCATTGTTTCAAAACTCAAATCGTCTTTCCCGCTCTGGATTCAGTTTCAGCCATTTTCTGAATAAACTGTTGGCATTATTGAAATATATAGAAAGTAACGTATTTTATTGCTTATTGCCTTGAATCTAAATTGCTTGCGCACTTTGGTGAACATTTTAGAATGTTTTTTCACTTACTAGTTTAAGTTTTCACGATAGATTTAGTTTAGGTATTTGCTTATATAGTATGATCCTACCGTAACATTATGGACATATTCTGGTTAATAATAGGCTATACATGTTGTTGTTGGTGTCATGTTGTTCTGTTTTCTGTATCGCTTACTATTTCTGGTGTGTAATAAAGAGTCATTGTATTGCATTGTATTATATTATTGTTTTAAAGTGCCACAGGGTGGCCTAGCAAAATCATACCGCTGGTACTTGTGTAATAAATGTGATACTTTAATTTAACGTATTCATTAATTTCAAAAGTAAGTCAGTGTCTATAAAAAAAGAGACAGATCAAAGTGAATGGAAAAAACTTGTATTTCTATATACCTACGTGAAACCTACTAAGAATATATCAGACAGAGAGATGGCATGGCAACGTATTTATTTAAAGTTACTTTGTTTCATATCTTTTTTAGGGTTCCGTACCCAAAGGGTAAAACGGAAACCCTATTACTAAAACTGATGTCCGTCCGTCTGTCACCAGGCGGTATCTGATGAGCCATGATAGCTAGACAGTTGAATTTTTCACAGTTTATGGCCGCTATAACAGCAAATACTAAAAACAGAATAACATTTAAATTTAAGAAAGCTCCCATACAACAAACGTGATTTTGTTGCCGTTTTTTGCTAACTTCTAATAATATTGTATAGATGATATCTGACTCGCGCTTGGCCGGTTTTTTCTGACATTTGTAACATTTTAAATAACTTGTAAGTAGTAAATAAGTTATATCTTGATCTAATGAAAGGTAGTTTTTCTTACAATGGGATTTTATTAGTTTAAGTTACTAGGTATTTTCTTGTGTGTCATTCTGCCAGGGTACTGTTTAGCTGGTATGACCATAAATCAAACACAAAAAATGGTTCCAAAAGAAGTTTATAAAACATTATTTGTCCCATTAGCTTATCACACATTTATAAACTATAATCGTGTCCATTTTCGGTTCCAGGTAGCTTTTTGTCTTTGGTTCAAAGATCTGAAATAAAAAAACAGTGAATTAAAACCTTGGAAGTTTCTCTCGTAAGATCATCACTGCCGGATTTTCTGTTAACCGATCGATTTTTAACTGACTTTGTGAAAGACGTCCTTGATTCGGTTCTGTTTTTATGTTTGTTATCTTAGAACTTTGTCATTTATGAATCGATTTGCGTATTTTTTTTATTCTTCATAATATTGATCTCATGACATTTTTAAAAGAATATAATTTACATAAAGAAATATTCGTTATGTATTTACATCGAAGATGTAGTAACTTGGCACTACTTTTTGGAGCTACTCTAACTTCTAGAAATATCAAAGTTAACGCTGAGCGATTAACCTTCGTCGAAATCATGTAGGTAAGAAGTCACCGGCACAAATATCTGACATAACAAAGAGTACATAAATATCTGAAGCGACTCTATTTGTAAGGCCGGGAGGACGTGTCAGATATTTTTGCACGCTCCGCTGTAGCAGATATTATTGCAGGTAACTGTACTGTCAAAAGTTTACCTTTTGTGGTTAATCTATGCTGCCTCAGGAGACTCATCATTGTCACCTTAAACAAATGAAATAAATGTTAAGCCAGAATAACAAAATAAAATGTCAAATGCTTTTAAAAATTTTAGTATACAATCTCATAAAAAAAAAAACTTGTCATAAAATATACTACTATATACGAAATAAACATGTCAACTACAAATAAACAAAACAGTGTTCACGAAATTTACAGGGATGATGTGGGCCACATTTTTTCTTCAAGCCTTCCCTGAACGACACCAGGGCGGTTGCAAATGGTCATGACAATGGGTTCGTTTTCATGTTCCTTACTTTCTAAAACACCGCAAGGCTTGCCAATGCACCAGGCCTCGATGGCACCGTCCAGCCCCAGGGCACAGAAGCACGCTTGGCAGTTGTAGTGGTATCTGTCACCCACGTACTTGCAGCCCGGGCCTGGTACATTGGAGCCATTACTTTGTCGTTTTAAACAATTCATTGAAACAGTCGTTACTTTGAAGAGATCCATATCATCAGGAGGTGCATTGGTCATTTTAGCAGCATATATTTCCAAGTTACATTTTTTCGAAGTGATAATTGCAATGTGTCTTTACAATGAGAAAAACAGATATGTGACTGTCAATGTGACAAAATGCCACTCGTGCGCGCCCAGGCCTTGGACTAACCTTAGTTTCATGCGACCGATATATTTTATGATGCCGTCTCTATTTACTTTGTTTGATTAAATAGGGACAAATGAAATGGAGTATTCGAACACACCCTTAATCTGAACTGATACCTACCTGAGAAAAGTTCAGGGACATTTTTGTGGAGATCGGTAGAAAAATTGCAAAGACAACTCTAAGGGTGTGGTGTCTAAATTAAACACATTAAATAGATATTTAAATATATGTAAAGCAAAGTTTAGACCTGTAAGAAAAATTGTGTACTTAATGTGTATTACATTACGCGGCTATTAGCGAACGAGTAAAGTGGTTGATTGGGCGCCGCATTGTAATGCAACCTGCACAATTTTTCTTGCGCAGTTCTGAACTGGGCTTAAAGTACTGTCTGGTTAAAATCCTTTTCTTTAATTTTATTTGAGCAAGATCTGAAGCAAACGAGTCTTTCCAGACAGACTTTGCCCGTTAAATTTAGAAAGGGATCTATTTTTTAGCCTTTAATCAATTCAGTCTCTGCTCCCAACTCAGAACTAGTGACTTGTTCAAATTTCTTTGCAGGATCAGAGTCCGATTGAAAAAAATATAATACTTATAAGCCCCGCGGATTGAAAGGAAGTTTGATTAAATAGAATTTGCATGAGACCCGAACACCATCTGCTGTTGTAATATATTTTTAATTTATGTCCCAAAAGTTGTCAGGGCTACCAAGGGATTGCGGCACACGCTCGTTAAGAATTACGAAAACTGAGCCCCAACAATTTCTTTGGCAAACAACGTTTTGTACAAATTTTCAATAAAGCGGCCGGGTATTATTATGTTCGGGATACTTTCCCTTTAGTATGTGGGAGGTCGGAAAGTATTCCTTTGTACGCACCGGATTTCGCTGCGGCGTAAGCATTCGCCAATGCTTGGCTCAGACCACCTGAAAAATATTTTTTTGTTTATTAGACCCTTCAGAATCCATGGAAAACGCATGTTTTCACTCAACTCTTTGCTATCATCATAACTAAAAATTCTTGTTTCAATTTGGGTTTGGAAGTTGTATTCAATGACATGTACTCGTATAAATGTATAAATATCCTCAATGCCAAAATTAAAGGCTATCGTTTGCTACTGCCAATTTTATGCCAGTATAATTGTTTCAACAACGAGGACACAAAACAATTTGAAAGATTGGACAATACAAATTTACTTGATAACAATTTAGTAAATGTAACGAAAGCTATTTACCTCCCTGCGAGAGAGCCTTAGCGCTGGCATCAGCTGAACTTCCGCCGTATGGTTGTGGTCCGTACGGACCCTGTCCGCTGCCTTGAGCCAGTGCTCGGGCTCGTGCATCAGCTTGAGCTTGACTTAAACCACCTCCCAGTCCGCTTGAAGCGTTAGCTTGGGCCTCGGCGTTTGCTTGAGCCTGGCTAGGACCACCTGCGCCTCCATAGGGGTTAAATCCTCCTCCAAGTCCGCTTAAAGCGTTAGCTTGAGCCGCAGCGTTTGCTTGAGCCGCAGCGTTTGCTTGGGCCTGGTTAAAACCGCCTGCGCCGCCGTAGGGGTTGTATCCGCCTCCAAGTCCGCTTAAAGCGTTAGCTTGGGCCTCGGCGTTTGCTTGAGCCTGGCCAGGACCACCTGCGCCTCCATAGGGGTTAAATCCTCCTCCAAGTCCACTTAAAGCGTTAGCTTGAGCCGCAGCGTTTGCTTGGGCCTGGTTAAAACCGCCTGCGTCGCCGTAGGGGTTGTATCCGCCTCCAAGTCCGCTTAAAGCGTTAGCTTGGGCCTCGGCGTTTGCTTGAGCCTGGCTAGGACCACCTGAGCCTCCATAGGGGTTATATCCTCCTCCAAGTCCACTTAAAGCGTTAGCCTGAGCCTCGGCGTTTGCTTGGGCCTGATTAAAACCGCCTGCGCCTCCATAGGGACTATATCCTCCTCCGAGTCCACTTAAAGCGTTAGCATGGGCCGCGGCGTTTGCTTGGGCCTGATTAAGACCACTTGGGCCTCCATAGGGGTAATATCCTCCTCCTTGTCCTAGGGCATTTGCTTGGGCCTGTGCTTGAGCCAGAGCTTGGCTCAGACTATCTCCTCCATAAGACCCTAAATCGCTTGGTCCATAAGGGCTTAATCCGCCTCCTTGTCCTTGGGCATTAGCTTGGGCCTGAGCTTGAGCAAGAGCTTGAGCTTGAGATGAACTCAGACCGCCGAAACCTCCTAAGGCATTGGCTTGAGCGTCAGCCTGTGCTAGAGCTTGGCTCAGACCTCCTCCTCCACCATAAGGCCCTAAACCGCTTGGTCCAAAGGGGCTTAGATCTCCTGGACTTAACTGACCTCCTCCTAGACCCAGCGCCTGTGCGTGAGCTACTGCTTGGGCCTGGCTTAGCCCTGATCCGTAGGTTGCTGCATTTGCATTAGCATTAGCATAGGATGATGAAGATGGAAGCTGACCTAAAACAAAAGATGTTTTTAACTTTCATGCGAATTCAATGCTGTTACTTCCTCATATCAAACACCGATTTTTAACAACTTTTTTTCTTTATGTAGTGGACAAATCGTTGATTGAAATAAAGCTAGCGCATTTTAAATAGTTATATTTGATGGATTACAACACTTATTGATTTCTGAAACCAAAAATATAATAAATAAAATGTGTGGATTTCACTGACTGCCTAAATTTTAAATTAAGGTTGATGGAATTAATGAAAAGAAAGTTCGTTTTAAGGGAAAATAAGAACCGCAGTCCTGAAATTTTAATGAGATCTAGATTCAAATACAAATTCAGACTAATTTAAACATTGTAGATATACTAATTAATGATTAAGCCTTTTCAATCTTAGTTCAGTCACAAATCAAATCCAATAGAGAGCCAAAGGTAAAAGAACAGAAAATTCTTTAATAAAGATAAAACACGTGAAGCTAAAAGGAGAATCGTAAACGTGAACGTACAATAGGCCATTCGCAATATTGCTATCAATGTTCAGGGGTGACCAAATTCGATAAATAGGTCCGTAGAAAGCAATACACTTTAGGCCAGGGCCGCTCAATCATGGGCCGAGTTTGTACGGGCAATTGTTACGACGATTGGCCGTTGTTGAACAGCCCGCAAATAGATCTCTCTTATTACGTTTGTCAAAGGTACGGATGAGCCTTTGAAATGGTGCAAGGGAATTTTATGTCGATGACATGATAGCTTAATGCTTCAAGATAATCATCTATGATGTTATGGAGTGATTTTGTTTGGGGCCCCTAACCTGTATAAGTAAAAATCGTTAACACAGACAGACTAAAATTATTATTTAGGTAAATAAAGTTTTTTATTATGTAGTAATTATTTGCAGCTGGAGAAGGCCTTAATTTATTAAGTATATAATATACGTTATTTAAATAAGTTCCTCCACAATCAGTCCATTTTAGCAATCCCCGGTAAATACTTTTTACATCCCCGTTTTAACGACACCTGGGACGATGGTCGACGTGTGCCAATTTCACCTCTCGTGTTGTGGGATCGTAAATTTTTACTTTTTAACGTTTACGTTTACTGTCGGACAGTAAAGGTTTGTTCAAACGCCGGTTTACAGGAGGTTACTGTTGGAACAATCATTTCCGGGGTCTCTTTACCAAAGTGAAACGCGCCGAATTAATTTGTTTCTTTTTCTGCAGTGTGCGATCTACGAGTCATTGAAAGAAGTCAGTCCTTTGTCAAATAATCCCAAATAAGGTCACTTGCAACGTTAACATCTAATATTGTAATAAATACTACGATACTTTGCATATCAATGCATTAAAATAAAATAACAGATTTTCAAAAAAATAAGAAAAGAAAGAAAGAAAGAAAGAAAATACATGTATTCACAACACAAGACACAACAATAGTATTAAGTACAAATAGACAACACGTAGGAAAGTTATGTGTCATTGCGGTTGTGAATAGGACACTGGCTCAGCATAATGCTGAAGCGTTAATAATAAACACCCCAGCGCTGATTTTCAGCCAGCACCGTTGGTGACCCTCGGACCGCTACAAAGATATACTACACAGTTTTACTACTAACATAGTGTGGAAATTAGAAGAGATGTCGTAATCTATTGTAATGATTATGTTTTGCATCAAGAATAGTTAGGTAATTTGGTAGAGAGTGATGAAATATAAGTAAAATGTTACATACGTGGAATTCCGGGCCCAGGGAGGACTGGTAACGGCCTGATCGCTGTAAAAAATATTTAATTAATGTAACTAATGAAAAAAGAAAACTAAGTAGCAAGTTATTTTTTTTTAACATGCTCAATAAATCATTTACAAGTTTAATAGCAAATTAATAGTTTATCAATTTTTATCTATATTATTGACCTTGAGTCTAGGCATTAATATAGACGAACAAATTGTTACTTTTTATTTATTTTATTTAATTTTTTGACTTAACAAAGATTATTCTAGTTATGTACAGTCAAGGGCAAAGATATCGACACTGCCAAAATTGCAAAAATATGTATACACGACCTTAATGTTAAGTGCATAAAGTCGTGTATACATATTTTTGTAACTTTGGCCGTGTCGATACCTTTGCCCTTGACTGTACCTACTTAACGATTAAATTGTCAAATTATTGTTTAATGACAAATACTTACATGGTGCAGGAACTAGAGGGGAGTCGTTACCTATAAAAATAAAAGAAAGTGCGTGAAACATATTACATAGGGAAAACTGAATACTAATAAGCAGAAGACTTACAAAACCTATCGTATGTACCGGCTGAGACTGTAAAATAATGAAAGTAACTCACAACACTCCGGTTTGCTGAAGCAATCTATTTCGATGGTGATGATTCCGCGGGAAAAGCCCTCGGTGCAGACGCAACTTTGGCATGAGTCCCACGGATGCTGGAAGATCTGGTTTGGAGTGTACGGACGGCAGGACTCATCTGAAATCATGAAGACAACGTAGTTACATAATATATAAAATACAAGAGAGAGATTGGTATTCATGATCTTCGTTAAGTCGTATCAAAGTTTTGTAAGATGTAGACAAAATACTATTAAATGCAATGAATGGTGTAGTAGATCAAAAAAGAATTACGTAAGGGTTGACTTGTTATTAACAGTCCATAGAATAAAAACGCCTAAAAATGAAAAGCGTATAATAGAATTAATTCAACATGTGTATTTACAAAGTACTGTTTTGAAAAAGTTATCAATAATGATAAGAACATCATGAAATATATAATAACAAAAAGTACTTACGTGGACTTGGGCCAGGCAATACGTTTGGGAACGGGTGTACGTCTGGTGTCGGTTCTGAAACAAATAAAACATCAAAACATAACGATAGGCAAATAGAAAATACTATAATGGGGAAGATTTAAATAAATATAACAAAAAGTACTTACGTGGACTTGGGCCAGGCAATACGTTTGGGAACGGGTGTACGTCTGGTGTCGGTTCTGAAACAAATAAAACATCAAAACATAACGATAGGCAAATAGAAAATACTTTACAAATTTATTTGAGAAACTCACCAGGAGGAGGGTGAGGTACCGGTGCCGGCGTTGGAGTAGGTGGCAGTACTGCAAAGAAATATTAAAATACACTTTAAATTGACATTGACAATCTTAACTGTTATGCAAAGTTGTTTGCAGTCGTAACTATAAGCATAAGCTATGGCGTAGCACGATTTACTTAAACAAGGTAAATAGTAAATATTCTTACAGAACTCTAGAAACAGTAATCAGGATTAACATCAGGCAAAGAACAAAGTCTAACTAGACCGCCAGCTTGTTGTTGTAGTAGATACACATCGAGAGACACGTGTTTATCCAAAATATCCACTATTCATAATCCAGGGTAGATCACTTTGGGTCTTTGGGGATTAGATTCCAAGTAGGGTACCCGAATTTCATTTGTCATAATTTTTTAGGCCATAATGATACGTACGCCCGTAAATTTCAATTACCATATTTTCAAGTGACACAAAAGCATGTGCTATAAAAATCAAAAGCCATAATAACTCTATCCATCCGAATGCTTATAGATGTTTACATGTATTTATCATAAGTATAATTGATAATTTTGTATGATCAACATCATATGCCATTATATGCTACGGAAACTTTAAGTGTGCCTAACGGTTAATCGATATCAAGAGAGATTTCATTGTCAAGAAAGAATTTTCGGGCTCTTTTAGAAAAGTAACCTCGAAGGCTTGCTACTACTCTACTTTAGACCTAACCTATCTGAGTCGCTTCTGCCACAGCAGGTCTTGGTTGGTCGCTTCGCCCGAGCGCTGCCAACCAAAAATTTTCAAATTATTCATAATTTCTTTAATCATCGCGAATTATTAGTTTGTATAGAATTTGAATTTGATGATTATGTAATGAAAATATGGGTACTGATATTTATAAGGCTTGACTATTATAGCAATCAATACTATGGTATTTAATATAATGACAAATGAAGACGGTCCGTGACTACTATTGAGGATAAAATTAGTACAAATGAAACTGTAGCAAACGAAGGGATACCCCTAATAGAGTTGAAAAAAGGTAGGATGTGAAGTAGAAAACTTACCGCATTCAAGGTTCGGCTGACACTCTATGACGGGCTTCTGACGCCTGCCAAATAAGTCCGGAGGAGGCTGCTGGCAAACACAGATCTGGCAAGGATCTAGCGGGTTCTCGAATGGGGTGTTGACTGGTAAAGGGGCACATGTTGCTGCGGAGAAAATTCGATGTCAGAAGACTATTGATTATCGTTTTAAAATGACTAGCGCATAAATAAGGAACATTCACATTGACAGTATGATTTTAATTACGTAATCTAAAGTGACAGCCACACATCACGAAGCAGGGTGCGGCTCGGAGATATAACAACATTTAGTATAACTGTAATATTTGGTAATTATAATGCTACATTTGACATAAGTAATTCGATTTATTCTAAAAAAATTACTTCACATGATTATTACTAATTATTACACACTGCAAGCAAACTAGTTTTTGATGCATAGAGCTCATCAGAATAGTAACACACACAGAGATGTCTCTGTATTAAAAATAGAAAAGGACTCACGCGTCACATCTGGTACCGGTGCCGGCTGTGGTTGTGGCGGCGGTGGTGGTGGCGGCTGAGGCTGAGAGTTGCACGTGCTGCAAGCACCGCAGACCTCCTCAAATTGACCAGAGGGTCGCAGCACACACACGCAGATCAGACAGTCGTTTTGGACTAAGTGGTGGATCACTTGGTCTTCATAAAAACAAGTCTCTGACGAAAAAATTCAAGAATGAGTGCAATCTGGTTTACATTGACTAAATAAGTAAGCGTGCTGTATGTATTTTGAATACATTTTCGCTCATAGTTGGGCATAATTTTATTATGACCAAGCAGTGTAAAACAGCGAACGCATTGATGCCCGACAAATAATGTACCTTATTGGACATTTAATTTGATTTAATTTTACTGTTATTTGTATGACATCCTATTAACATTCGACAATAATTGATTTTATTTTTAGTAACAGAATGGATAAATAATCTGAATAAATAAATAATATCAATAAAATGTAAAATGTAAAATGTATTCCTTATTTCTGTCCATTGTAAAGGTTGCCTGGAAGAGATCGCTCTGAAGCGATAAGGCCGCCTATTGCTTACCTTAGAAAATCTCTATGTATATACTTGTTTTCTCTGTACTGTTTACTGTATTGGTGTGCAATAAAGAGTTATTGTATTGTATTGTATTGTAATATCATTATTATTAATAAGGAAACGTTGTGGTCTGAAAGAAGATGTAGTGACAAAAATTGAGAAAGGTATGCTGAGATGGTTTGGCCATGTCGAGAGAATGAATGAAGAACGATTGACGAAAAAAGTGTATGAGGCGAGTGTGAATGAAAGTGTTGGAAGGGGTAGACCTAGGCGGACGTTTCGAGACCAAATCAGGGACGTCTTGAAAAAAGGCCAGGTCAAGAGTACCCTAAACCGAAGAGCATTTATGAAGGGAATAATGAAAGTGGACGAAGCGAAACAAGTATGTAAGGATCGTAGCAAGTGGAAAGAAGTGGTCTCTGCCTACCCCTACGGGAAAGAGGCGTGATTATATGTATGTATGTATGTAATATTAATATGCAGTGAACTAAAAGATCTTTTCATAAAAGTGGCACATTTTCTAAATTAACTAAATTTTTTATTCGAAAAAGCAGATCAGACCAATGGTTATGTATGACTTATGAGCATATGACAGCATTCAGGTTTATAGAACACATAACATGTAGATAATTACTGTTTTAGTTACGTTTAATTCAAGTGTTTTTCAATCAAATTGCCCACATCCACTCAATGCTGGGTAAAGTCACTTTGCCCGGTCATATGCTTTTCAATATTCTTCAATTTTACATAAATGTACTTATAGCTGTTATCAAGAACGTTTCAAACGTAGAAAAAGAAGAATTAACTAAAATATATTAAAATTAGGGATACCTTCTGAAGGTTGCGGTGCTGGAAGTGGCTGAGGTCTCGGCATCGGTACAACTACGGGTGAAAAAGGCCCTTGGTTTACTTGGGCATCTATGAAAAAGATTAATAATTAAAATTACAGTACACATTGTTCGAAATTAAAATGATGAATTGAAAATAAAACTTACTGGCCGCAGCGTTGGCGTTTGCTCCAGCAGATCCACCGTATCCAGCATTGGCCTGGGCCAAAGCATTAGCATTTGCCAAAGAAGATCCGCCGTAACCACCATTGCCCTGGGCTAAGGCATCGGCTTGGGCGCGCGCTGCGGAGTGGCCACCATATCCACCATAACCACCGTTAGCTTGTGCCAAAGCATTAGCTAAGGCAGACCCGCCGTAACCGCCGTTGGCCTGGGCCAAAGCATCAGCTTGTGCCGCAGTAGATCCTCCGTAGCCAGGATAACCACCGTAACCACCATTGGCCTGGGCTAAGGCATCGGCTTGTGCGCGCGCTGCGGAGTTGCCACCATATCCACCATAACCACCGTTTGATTGCGCCAAAGCATTAGCATTTGCCGAAGCAGATCCACTGGAGCCACCGCTGGCCTGCGCTCGGGCATCAGCTTGTGCACCAGATCTATCGTAGCCAACATTGGCACCGTTTGCCTGGGCCAAAGAATTAGCATCTGCTAATGCAGATCCACCATAACCTCCGTTGGCTTGAGCCTGGGCATCAGTTTGCGCAGTAGATCTACCGTAGCCAATATTGGCACCGTTCGCCTGGGTCAAAGAATTAACATCTGCTAATGCAGATCCACCATAACCACCGTTGGCTTGAGCCTGGGCATCAGCTTGCGCAGTAGATCTACCGTAGCCAACATTGGCACCATTCGCCTGGGTCAAATAATTAGCATCTGCTAATGCAGATCCACCATAACCACCATTGGCTTGCGCCTGGGCATCAGCTTGCGCAGTAGATCTACCGTAGCCAATATTGGCACCGTTCGCCTGGGTCAAAGAATTAACATCTGCTAATGCAGATCCACCATAACCACCGTTGGCTTGCGCCTGGGCATCAGCTTGCGCAGTAGATCTACCGTAGCCAACATTGGCACCGTTTGCCTGGGTCAAAGAATTAACATCTGCTAATGCAGATCCACCATAACCACCTGCGGCTTGCGCCTGGGCATCAGCTTGCGCAGTAGATCTACCGTAGCCAACATTGGCACCGTTTGCCTGGGTCAAAGAATTAACATCTGCTAATGAAGATCCACCATAACCACCGTTGGCTTGCGCCTGGGCATCAGCTTGCGCAGTAGATCTACCGTAGCCAACATTGGCACCATTCGCCTGGGTCAAATAATTACCATCTGCTAAAGCAGATCCACCGTAACCACCGTTAGCTTGCGCCTGGGCATCAGCTTGCGCCGCAGTAGATCTACCGTAGCCAACATTGGCACCATTTGCCTGGGTTAAAGAATTAGCATCTGCTAATGAAGATCCACCGTAACCACTGTTGGCCTGTACCAAAGCGTTAGCTTGCGCTTGTGCTGCGGCATTGCCACCATATCCACCGTAACCACCTTTGGCATGTCCTAATGAATCGGCTAAAGCAGATTCGTCTAAACCGGTGAACCTACTGTTGCCTTGAGCCAAGGCGTTAGCAAATGCGTTGGCTGACGCATCATTGTTAGCTACGTTGGTTTCTGCGTTTGTGCGAGAATCAGAAAAAGCACTTGCTATCAGGGGATCACTGCCGTCCGAAGATAAAATAGCACCTGAATCAAAAAATATAGCATTAAAATTATTATTAGATTTCGTGATGTTAGATTGATTTAAACTTACATCTAATTAATTATAAATAGCCAAATTTTAAAAACATAATGCACTACAATACAGTGACTCTTTATTCAACACCACAATATAAAGATACAGCGATACAGAAGACAGATATGAGTACACAGCGACAAAATTACAAGATAATCAATAAACAAACGCTTCGCTGAAATTTTTAATGCAATGGCAATATCTAGATCAAGAATAACATAACAACATAATTTTAGACCTAATAATATCAGGTCTATGTGAACTAAATATAAATTGTGTAGTGTTGCATACTTTAAATATGGTAGAATATTCAAATCGACCAGTTGCGACACCTGTAACGATAGCTTGTTTTTTTTCATTAATTAAATACTCCTTTAGAACTGCTAACTACTTCTACTTCACCTGATCTTGAAGATGAAAATCCGGGCAAATCAATTCTAGATGAGTAAACTTTATTGTGCAACGGCCTTTCATCGGCACTCACGTGGCCGAGTAAAGCGCCTGGAAATAAAGAAACAATCCTCAGGAAAGAATTACCATTAAATGAAAGGCAATTACCATAGGAAACAGTGAAATATAGTTACAACCTTCTTTTTAAGAAGTTAAAAATATTTTTGTAATTTTTTTACCACCTTTAGACTGCGCAGCAGCTAAAGCAGATTCATCTAAACCGGAGAATCTGCCGTTGCCTTGAGCCAAGGCGTTAGCAAGAGCGTTGGCTGACGCATCATTGTTAGCCAAGTTAGTTTCTGCGTTTACGCGAGAATCAGATAAAGCACTTGCTATCCGGGGATCATTGTTGTCAGAAGATAAAATAACACCTGAATCAAAAAAAATGCCGTTAAAATAATTTTTAAACTGCGTGATATTAGAAATTTTATCTTAGTCATCATAAATACCAAACGAATAGATTTTTTTTAATAAATTATGTAATGCAATAAACACCATGACTTTTTTATATTTAGAATACGGCTATAATAAGCAATACTGAAAACCGGTTCACAGAGAAAAAAATACAATGTAAGTGATAGGCGGACTTATCGCTTTGCTGTCATTTTTCGTTGCAATAGTAATATCTGCAATAATGCAATTATAACTCATTAATACGGTAGAATATTTAAATCGACCTGTTACGACGCTAACACATGATTTTACATGAATGAATGAAATTTTACATATTTTTTTTTAGTAACTAGAAACCATTCGAATTGATCATTAGTTCTAAAATTACTAGTTAGAATGGCTAACTGCTTCTATTTCTACTTCACCTGATCTTGCAGAAGAAAATCCGGGTAAAACAATTCTAGATGCGTAAATATTATTGAGCAACGGCTTTTCATCGGCATTCAAGTGACCGTGTAAAGCATCTGAAAAGAAAAAACAATCCTCAGGAAACATCTAAGTTCTGGCAATCACCATAGGAAGCAGTGAAATAAATTTATAACCAATTAAAAAGAAGTTAAAAATATTTTTGACGGTACTTTTTATTTGAGCAAAGCTATAAAAATCAACATTAAATAAGTGGAACGAAACACTCACCATGTTCTTACTGCAACTTTTAATTTAAAACATGAATGTGTGCACAAGTGTTTCTTATAAAATTAACAACCAAAAGTAAATCAATCGATTGAGCCTTACCATTTTGCGCGCTCTCTTGCGACGAGTAGTTTATAAAATATGAGAAAGCTAGAAGCCCTAAGAAACCTCTTCGAAACATGGTTTCTTCTCCAGGCTTGCTGAAGCCAGACTGACCTCAAAACCCTTCAAACCTGCTTTTAAATAAATCCCGATTTCCATGTGAAAATCAATTAAACCATATCATGTCGTGATTAAATTCAAATTGACTGGCATTTAATTTGATTAGGCGGAGCACAATTCGTTATAAATGTCAAATATTTGAATGATTAAACAGATAAGGGTAAATCTGAGCTGAATGCTACTGGAGTATAAATAAAACTGGAGTGTATCCCACTTAATTTTAATACATAAAGCGTGCTTAGACTATTTTACAATGCTGAGTTTAAATAACTAAGGCAATTCAGGTCCTTTTTGCTGAGTAGTTGTTGCTGGTCGGTCGTTCTGTAAAAATAAGAGAAAATATATAATTAGTATTTAAAACTTTAAGGAACCCAACAACAATGTCGTCTATGTAACAATATAGTACCTACTGTTAACGTCAATTTTCAAATTTCTTTCTCTATTACTTTTAATCTTCAAATATTTCATTGAAGTATGTGAATTGCCGCAGATTTGGGACAAATTCTATGTGATCTCAGCTACAAAGCCAAGTTGGCTTGCAGTTGCAGTGCCATATCCTATTTCCGCCGGGCGGCAATTATCCCGACTATCCTGACTCTGAAGCAGCGATATTGTGCTCATTTTAAACCACGTTCTTAAATTTTTGAGCCATCAAGCTTGTCTTCTTCCAGGCTTTCTTTTGCTCTGAATTCCCGAATCACAATATAAACCTAGTTTGCATATCCAGTGTAAAACTTACGTTGACTTATGCATCGACGGATTGCGCGCGTAGTGCGGAAGAGCGAGGGAAGGCAATGCCTCTCTTCTTTCTCTCAGCTTCAGCGCCACTCTTAGTTAATGAATCAGGGGTAATAAGTCCATTGAGTTGGGCCTGCGCCTGAGACTGTGCCTGAGCATCGGAACCACCCCAACCTCCTAATCCTGAACAAAAAAAATGTTGTATTCAACTCCAACGTTACACAGTCATTAAATAATCAGTTAGTAGTTAAAGTTTAAATATACCTTGAGCTTGAGCTTGAGCCTGCGCTAATGCATCAGCTGAGCCGCCGCCATAACCTCCCCAGCCTCCGCCTTGAGCTTGGGCTTGAGCCTGCGCTAATGCATCAGCTGAGCCGCCGCCATAACCTCCCCAGCCTCCGCCTTGAGCTTGGGCTTGAGCCTGCGCTAATGCGTCAGCTGAGCTGCCTCCAAAACCTCCCCAGCCTCCACCACCTTGAGCTTGTGCTTGTGCCTGCGCTAATGCGTCAGCTGAGCCACCACCAAAACCTCCTAAGCCGCCGCCTTGAGCTTGTGCTTGCGCCTGCGCTAATGCATCAGCTGAGCCGCCGCCAAAACCTCCCCAGCCTCCGCCTTGAGCTTGGGCTTGAGCCTGCGCTAATGCGTCAGCAGAGCTACCGCCATAACCTCCCAAGCCTCCGCCTTGAGCTTGTGCTTGAGCCTGTGCTAATGCGTCAGCTGAGCCACCACCAAAACCTCCCCAGCCTCCACCTTGAGCTTGCGCTTGAGCCTGAGCTAATGCTTCAGCTGAACCGCCTCCTAATCCACCCCATCCACCAAGTCCCTGTGCCTGAGCCTGAGCCTGGGCTAAAGCGTTCGCTGAGCCACCGCCTAAGCCTCCGAGTGCTTGTGCTTGAGCTTGAGCAAGAGCATCTGCAGAGCCGCCACCGTATCCTCCGTTAGCTATAGCATCAGCATTGGCATTGGCACTCGCCGAGCCACCACCGGGGCCCCAACCGATTAATCCGTTATTTGTAACGCTGGCGGCGGCATTTGCTGCAGCGTGAGCTGATGAATCGGGTAGGTAATATGGCCCAGGTTGAGGCGCTGGTAGATCTGCGTAAGGAAATAATTTAATTAATATTTATTTCGCTAGTAGAAGAGTAGAATGCAATGTTATAAGCCTCAAAGTCACTTACTGCACCGTCCGTTGGGTACACTTTCGATATATACGTAGTTGAAGCGAATTCTGCAGATGTGGGTGTGGCAAGCGTCGCCAGGAACAGTGAACGGCTCATTCGGCGCGCGGTTTCTGCAGATCGGGGCTGCAACCATTTAAAGATGTAAAGCAAATTGGAATGTCTAGCTAAGAGGCCGTTCTAGTAATATCTCAGTGAATTTCACTGGAAAGTTTCATACTAGATTGAATTTTTGTGTCATTACGTACCTACGTATATGATGACAGGCACTGGGAATGCTCTGTTACCTGAAAAGCAAAAGATATTTAATAAGTAATCAACTTTATATTTACCACAATCAATGGAAAGAGAAGGCTACTCACGGATAACGGGTACTGGTACTGGTACTAGAACGTTCTTGCCAGGGATGGTGATGTATCTGTTGACCGGGATACGGATTGGCGGGGACGGTACTGGGAATGGTACACGGATCTCCCTAGTTGGACCAGGAACTGGTACGGGCACTGGGATTCTCTCTGGTGGAGATGGTACGGGGTAGGGAACCTTGACTTCAGGTCCGGGTACTGGCACCGGTATGCGGATGATCCTGGCTGGAGACGGTACTGGGTATGGACGGGGTACGGGGTAAGGGATGCGGATTAGTTTCTCAACCGGTATTCTGACAACTGGGCCAGGGACGTAAATCTTGACTGGTGGGGACGGCACTGGAACGGGTACTGGTACAAGAACACGTTTGCTAGGTCCAGGCACTGGTACTGGGATTACGCGTGTTGGTCCAGGGATCACAATTGGAGGTGGGCCTGAAAATTACATATGAAAATAATTTGAAGCTGGTTTATTGAACGGATAAACATTAGACAAGCAGCAATTAAAAACAATAAAGCACACTGTCTGATTTACGAATTAATTGTTGCATTCGTTTTTAAACTCAGACTACACAAAAATTACCTTAGAGATCTTAAAGCTACTGCTGGGTGATGTAATAATAAATTAGTTATGATTATTCTTTCTATAATCATTGCATTTTGATTCCAAGAACGTTTAATCCATTGCATATACAAAGCAAAACATAAAATATGTTTTAAAGTTACAGTTATTCTTTGAAATCTTAACTAAATGTGTTTAAGAATGAAATCTTGTCTTGAAGACCACTTTGAATTGAAAAGGAAACCATTTATATTTCTACGTCTTCAATATCGTTTGTTAAATATACCGTAACTAGAACATCTACTACCTTTAAACGAGCATTTTTTCTATATATAATCAGAATCTCGGAAACAGCTCTAACGATTTCGATAAAATTTGGTATGTGGGGGTTTTCGGGGATGACAAATCGATTTAGCTTGATCTTATCGCTGGGATAACCTAGGTACTATTGAATAATGTGTGCTCACCCTATATACATCAAGCCAAGCTATGGGATACACAACGAAATTTCTCAATATATATGTTTTTGAGACGGTCACATTAAGTACATTTTGCAAATTTATTGTCATTATCAATATTGTAGTTATTGAACTTTAAAACGACTAATGTAGTCAATGTTTTGGAAGTGATCATTTAGGCACATCACACCGTCACGATGAAATTTAAAATAAATAAATATCACGGGACAATTCACACCAATTGACCTAGTTCCAAAGTAAGCTTAGCAATGCTTGTGTTATGGGTACTAAGCAACGGATAAATATAATTATATAGATAGATACATACTTAAATACATATTAAACACCCAAGACCCGAGAACAAACATTCGTATTTTTTATACAAATATCTGCCCCGACACGGGAATCGAACCCGGGACCTCAAGATTCGTAGTCCGGTTCTCTAACCACTAGGCCATCCGGTCGTCATTTATGTGTTATAATTATTATTCCCTTAAGTAATGGTCTTGATGATAAATGTGGCTGTAGTTTCAGCTTTACTGTGTCTGTGAGTATGATAGTATTTAGTGTAAAACCCTTACAGATTGGAGTGGGCTGTGGAATGGGCCTAGGAGCTGGAGGCCATGGGACCGGTGCTAGAACAAACAAAAAAAGTACTTAGAACATTCATTAGTTAACACATTCGTTATTTTGCTTCACCTTTAAAAATGTAGTGTTTCAACTACTACTACATACTAATGTCCTAAGACTTAGCATCCACAAAAGATGTGCAAAAATGAGAATCGCCAATAACATCACATAACTTTCCTTGCCTCTCTCAGTACTGTTTTGTTATTGGTAGATTATTCCTTGCTCACTGCTCTGCATCTTCGCACATTATTGGTGGAGATGCAGTCTTAAAAATTGTATTATAACGTGATAATACAATTTTTAAACTAACGCTAAATATAGTTCTGTCCTATTTTCATTTATTTCATTTACCTGGAGGTAATGGTTCTGGCACTGAAAAAAGAGTTATGTTTTTCAATAAATTGTTCATCAATGATGCTTTTTCTTTAACCGAAAAACCAGGCGAAAGTTGGAAATTGCTTTTATTGATACATTTAAGTCATAGCGTAGTGTTTCATACAATTAATTTAAATTTACTTAAATATTATAGATGGAGAAGTTCGTTGTAATGATGATCAGTAAGATATTTAATTGTATTATCTTAAATATACCTACAAAATTTGGCGTTTGAAGTAAGAATGCAAATGGAAAAAGATAGCCGGACTAAAATGTAGAATAGTAGTCAATTTCGCAACTTTCAAATTGTTTAACCGTTAATCATAAGGTGAAAAGATACAGTGCGATGAATAATGATAAATATGATAAATCATCGCTAAGTACCTTCCACTTTATGACAAAAATTATTTAGATTTACCTGGTGATGGAACGTCTGGTACTGCAAGAAAAGTATTAGCTTTATATATTGTTTCAATTGGATCATAGACAAAATGTCAAGATTTTCTTAATAATTTGGCCTTATCTCCGAATGACGCAATTTTTTAATACTTCTGACGAACTCACTTTTGAGTTCGTCTGACACCAAAAATTAAATCATCACGTCTATTTTTGTAAAATTGATGTCATGGAAAATAGAAATGACATAATTAAGAAAATGATGTTTTGTCTAAATGACCCCTTTATAGGTGTTAACATTAAAATATAAACAGTTTTTGTGTACTTAGCACGTCAGTTTTTAGAAATTGGTAATTTTGGACTTCTCTAAGACTTGTTTATATTTTTGAGGTAAGACTGTTATGTTTCAATGTTAAATAGCTTATCAAAAATTATCAATACAATCGTAAATAAACAAGAATAAATTTGTTAGTTAGTAAGAATAATGGAAAAAATAGTTAAATTTGAAATTATTAAAATATTTTAAAAAGATGAATTTGATAGCAATCAAGAAATCTTAAGAAGCAGATGAAATGAAGAATGAAAAGAATTCGAGCTAGCTATTGAGTGATATTTAATTGGAACTGTACATTATTCTGGGTTTCGTAGTGGCAGTAAAATTATCTTTCAAAAGTAAATTAATGCACAAGCATGCATTAAACCAATTTTGATACCATTCGAACAAACCACAATCAAATATTTGGGAATGCGATTAGTTAACGATCATTTAAATGACTGATTAAGTGCATGCATGAAGTTCTGTACTTGACAGGTGATTAGGAACCGCCGACCATTTTTCTTGTTCTGAGTCTAAAGGTAACTGGGAATTAGGTCCGAGATATCGCGATGCTGGGCGCGGTGCGAGGGCTAAAGATGGTTCAACCACGGTTGGATCTTTCCCTGATCCAGACACTGGAAGAGATGGCTGCCAATTGGAACCTGGCCGTGACCCATCATCCAGAACCGAGCCATAGCTAGATGGCTGAGGCCAATTTGGAGCAAATTCTGATCCACCGGGCACCGGTATTAACTGCTGAGGGTCGGCATTGTATAATTGGCCTGAAATAGACGCATAATGCCTCTAATGTAGTAAAAATATACACCGTGTCATAAAATTAATCCAAAGTATTCAGCAGTTGACTGAGTGAGTTTGACTGAACACCCTTGTAAATGATTTTCAGGAGCTTTTAACTGTAGTTAACTAATTCCACATATCGATCGGTTTTAAAAGTGTACGGCGTCAAAGGCGTGAATACATATCGAATCAAAAATCCCTATATACTCGTATATCTTTATAGGAGCGTCTAGCCAAACTAACCTAATCATTTTCCGAAATGTTCGGGATTCATTTTACCACACTTTGTATTTTAACCGCTTACGGGAAATATGGGTGTAATAGGATTGAAAATTTTGTGTCTGTTGGTCTGACCTGTCGGCTGTTCTGCAATCAGTCAATAGAACTCCATAATTATGTTAAACCGAAAGCTTGTGAAAAGAGGTCAACAATAGCTCCTTTACTGAATGAAATGATGATAGGTACATAAATGGAGATAAAGGATAGTTTAGAGATTTGAATACTTGTTTAAAGATGATAATGAAGCCACATAAAAAAGATAGGGAAAGTATTTAGGTATAAATCAAGCTCTTTGAAGTTTAACCCACTAAATAAAAATTAATTGAATGACATCTTTTTAATTAGCTTTATCAATAATCTTTAAAGAGTATAATTACCGTTGCAGTCGCAACTCCTGCAGTTAGGCGCCAAGCTGCCGTAGGGTGTTCTAAAGCAGCCACAGATCTGCGTGCAACCATATGGCGAAGGCTGTACTAACATCTGTCCCTCGTACAAACAACCATTGCTTGGTTGCGGTATTGGTCCTGGTACTGGTAATGGTACTGGTGGCGCAGGTGGAACTGAAATAAAACATAACTTAAATTCCTTATCATGAACATGATAAGATGCAAAAAAGCATGCATGCATACTTAAATAAATGCTAGGACCATGTTATCTATCGTTGATAGACAAATGCACATGAGAATATTGTTGTCTTTACAATTACTTACTGGGCCATGGCGCCGGCACCGGTCCGAATGAATTAGCGTTTGCATTTGCATCAGCTATGGCAGAGGCGGATCCTCCGTTGGCATTGGCAATTGCGTTAGCATCGGCACTGGCGCTTGATCCACCACCGTTAGCTAGAGCATTTGCGTACGCATCAGCATTGGCGCTGGAACCACCACCGTTGGCGAGAGCGTTGGCGTACGCATCAGCGTTAGCGCTCGAACCACCACCGTTAGCTAAAGCGTTGGCGTACGCATCGGCGTTAGCGCTCGAACCACCACCGTTAGCTAAAGCGTTGGCGTACGCATCGGCGTTCGCACTAGAACCACCACCGTTAGCTAGAGCGTTGGCGTACGCATCGGCGTTGGCACTAGAACCACCACCGTTAGCTAGAGCGTTGGCGTACGCATCAGCACTGCTGCTACCGCCTCCGAGTCCACCGGCGTTGGCTAAAGCATCAGCAATAGCGCTAGCGCTCGAGCCACCGTAACCGCCGAAACCACCTCCATTGGCTGCGGCATATGCATCGGCGTTTGCGCTTGCACTTCCGCCTGCTGGACTCCAGCCACCGATGGGTAAATTATTGTCCCAACCTAACAGAGAAAACTATATTCAAAATCATAAGTATTTAAAAGAACATTCAGAGAACAAACATATGTTAATGTGTTAGTAATGTGTGTAAGTCAGCTCGGAGAAGAAATAGTTCTATTGAGTTTTGTTTTCCTATTATATTGATTATTTATTTTAAATACTTTGCGTTCATATATTAAAAATCTTTAGTTCCGTTCGTTGCTAGAACTGAAAAAGCACACAATGTTACTGAAATTTTACTAAAATTAGTACAAAAAACAAACCAAGACGTTATTGATGCAGGGAAAATAAAGATCTGCACTAACAGAAATTTGAAAAATAAAAAATTCAAAAACTAAACGTAAGCCCAATAGCATAACAAATTAGAAGCTAATAGTATTAGCGATTTTATATTGAAATTCACCAATTGGGTACCATAGTGTTGGATACACCAGAATAAGAGATACGCTAAAAGTATATTTTTATCTGCCTTGAATGTGAGAAGAATGAAACTTTTACAAATAGAAGACCCGTGGAGTTACAGACCTGTATGCAAACTACCTGTAATGTCAAAAATAGTAAGGTTAGTCACAAATTTGAAACAAGCAAAATTTTTAATTTTTCTCAAATAGTTTTATTGTGTCTTTTACACCAGCTAAGGTTTTCGACTCATTGAAACTCGATTTTCTTTTTGATTCCAGATTTTTGCTGTTGCGTCGTATTTTTTAAAACTTAATTGATTTACTATAAAACAGTCTCAAAAATAAAAAGAATGAATCCAAATAAGCTGTCAGCTATAAAAAGCTGGTAGGGTTTCTATTTATTGTTGGTTTACGCCAAGGAGCTGTACTAAGACCCGTGTTATTTCGTAGTATGTATAAACACAAGAGCGTCTCAATGCCAAGTTTGCGACTACCGTGCAAGAGACGATGATCTGTCAGCTGGTAGAACTAGTCCGTCAGAAATGTACAAATGACAATTGTTTCGAAAAGATTCATCAAAGATTTTAACTTGGAAATGTTTTTATTCTTGAAAATGTTTCATTATTTATTGCGTTTCGCATTGTGCATTCTATAATCGCTGTAAAAAAGAATAAATACCTATATTAGCACTCAACAAATTGAAGAGAGAAATCATAAACATTTATAGCAACACCCATTTAATTTTTTGTCCCACAAAGCCCTCATTGTGAATTACACTTTAGCTGATGAAATTCATGATACAGTTATTCTCGTTCTTTACCTACAGTATCTACAGGAGCCATGCGCAAACCACTGTTAGCATCGGTTCCTGAAAAATCAGCGATCCCAATTATAAGGAATATTGTCTGTTAAACTTTGCTTTTCATCAACGTCAACAATAAGTATTTTAATATAATTTCGACTCTTGTTATCGTACAGGGAATCAAAAAATATTGAGTTGTTCTTAAATGTGAGATCAATAGGAAAAAAGAATTGCTTTCAGCGAATGAGACTGGAACTTTCCTTGCAAATTCAATATCACTGGCTTAAATTCACTTTTTTAATAACTTAGTTAAAATGTATCTAAAGTATTTATCTCTTTAAACCTGATTAAGGATTAACTTGGGTTGGGATCCCTTGCACGGTAAGCGTATTAAATATGGGAGAGGCCAACGCTTTCCTTGCCGGTCTGTGTAATAAGATTAATGTTTATTTGACGAACACCGGCGGCATATTCAAGTAATATTTTTAAAAATGCCTGTGATAAACTAGCCATGGATTTTAAGGAACTAAAAGGAATCAAACACATGAGACTTTAATACATTTAAATGAAAATATTAGAAAGATCTTGAAAAGATCAAGAGGGTTTGCAATCCCATGATTTCTAATTCATTTGTTTCTTTTCCATATTTTCGCTTAGCCTTATCCGATTTTGAGAATAAATATTTGGTCTCATTGCGACGTCCTGCGTTTTCCTAATAATTGATTTCATTTGTTCTCTACTGCCTATGTTGTGATTAAACAAATTTTTCTTACCCTCGGCCAAAGCCGCCACAGCCAAGAAGCAGAACCACGTGACCTTCCACATTTTGACTTTGTCTCAGAACTCACAGTGAGCTAAGTCGCCCACTGAAGGTGCTGAAACGATCCTCGCTCCCTTATTTAAGTGATTCAGAAGTAACGCGTTGATGGGCGTGGTGAATCAATTTATATATTAAAAGGAATTAAGACGATAAACGCGTTATCAGAGCCTGGTTTAATCAAGGCGCGTTTCGTACGTTGTTGAATTAAGCGTGGTTTATTATTATTTTGATTTATTGATATTTGTTATTACATTTAGTTTTGTTACTAAATATATGTAGTGACATGACGTTGAATGAATTGATATACGATGAAAAGTATTTATTGGATCGATGTAGGTTAACGTGCCTGCTAATGTTATAAATGAAAAAAAAACATGTGTCTGTGTTTGTTACTCCATCATGATAACGGCTCAATGGATTTGGATGACAATTGGCGCACGAGTAATTTACTAGCTAGATAAAAGCTACGTAAGTTAATACTAAGTATGACACTTTAAACGGTACACTAAGTGTATACACGAAGTATTTGTGTATGAACGCGACAGTCACGCTTGTATACAATGAGTATATCGTGTAAAGTATCGTAGTCTATTTGGTTAACGCACAGAATACATTTTATTCCGGAAAATTTAATGTATTCTCACGGAATCGAGTGAAATTCTTCTCAACGGCTTTATATAAAAGTACGCAATAAACTAGACATTCTTTCAATTTCAAAACTAGTTTCACAATTTGCACATGTTATAATTTTCAAACCAATTTATTGCTGCGCAAATCTTGTGATTACACCCAAACCCTCTTAACCTATATCCTAAACAACGTCTTACGTCAATTTTCATTTTGAATTTAAGTGAAAAATGTGCTTTGTTTGCCCATTTTCTTACCGTTTCATTGTGTAAAGATTAAAAGGGTTCAACCCTTAAGGGTTGGGCGGAAAAGGGGCTCGGAATTAAAGAAACGATTAGCTTTCGGTAAAAACCCCCGTCAGCTGAATTACGGGCCTTTTATATTGTAAAAACACTTTTTCTCCTGATCTCAACTGTTTAAATTATTAGGCAAAAAATGGAACTTCAAAAATGTATTCTTTAACCCCACATTAATAATGATTTTCGTCTTAGACGAAGATTTTACTTTGTGCACTAGAGCATAAAAAGTAATTACCTATATGTCGCCTAGATCCAGCATAAACACGAACTTTACGAGCATGATAAGTGAAATAGCAGATTGAACAACAAGAGCATGAAACGAGCCATTTTACCCGAGACGTTCATATAGCCACCCGAGCCGGTATGACGAGGGTGGATAGAACGTCGAGGGAAAAACGGGTTTAATGCTCGAGTTTTACAATCTGCTTTTCACTTCGATTGCGAGGAAATGAAATAGCAACAGTGGAAACAATTTTTTACGTCCTATGTCCCTTTTATTTTTCATGCATTTATATATAATTATGAGAAGCATGAGAAGTGAAAAAGAATTTTGACCCATCTCCTTGAAGTTATTGGACGAAATAATCAAAGTAGATTTCTGTAAATCAATCAAAAAGTGCTGCCAGAACTGATAAAGAAATTTAACGTCCATCTGATCGCAAAACCTTTCCTTAATCTTCTAATACATTTTATTCCCGTAATATATCGTTTTTTTATCTAAAATTGCGAATGTATGTGGAAGCCGGGAACGAATCGATCCTGCTCCAGAATGATTGATTAAAATCCAAGATGGCGACCGCGGATGCGTATTGACAGGGAATTATTATAGCTTTGTGTTCCATCACCGGAGGTAATTGTTATCGTGCGAGAGTTTCCTTTTATTGTAAAAGTTTATATTTTTATTACGATGTCTTGTATTCTTTGTCGAGTCGCCAGTACGCTTGCGTCCCCATACAAACGTAGTTTCGTTTTAACTGGTTTAAACTTACAAGCAGCACTGCAGATCAAAACGCAACTTTGCAACTATAATGGGAGCAGCCATTACGATGTTTATAATTAGGATTGGTTTTTTGGAATCTTTTTGTATTTTTTATTTCAATTCCAAATTTTTACTTTTACGGTCATCCCGTAAAAACTAAATTGAAAATACAAACTGAAATATAGATGCACAGAAAAACCATGGTCCACCAGTGACCATCAGTGGTGTAGCGGTATAGCACGCGGTACGGATTACCGAGGACCTGGGTTCGATTCCCAGTGATGGTCTTATTTTTCTGGTTTTTCTGTGCATCTATATTTCAGTTTGTATTTTCAGTTTATAATTAGGTTTGGTTACAATAAAATGTAACGAGAAAAAAAAACAATAACGAATTTCCATTATTACTATACTTCTAATTAATGTGATTTTATTTAGTTACATTGAATATGAACGAAAGCTAATTCAGAATAACTCAAAACAAAATAGCTGCTCCCATTATAGTCGCAAAGTTTTATTTTGTTTGAGTGTGTTGTTTGTAAATTAGAACGAAACTACTTTTGTATGAAAATACGATCAGCGGCGTGCGTACTGGCAAATCTTCATAAAAAAAGCCGTGGTGGTTTAGACTAGTGGTTGACCCATGGCCTCTTAAGTAGAGAATCATAGGTTCAATTCGGGCTTACAACGGGGCAATGCCGCTGGGGTAATGGGTACGTTTGGGCCAAGTACGATGCGGACGGGTATGGAGTAGTTTTTTTTTTACTTTATTATATAATTTATTCTCATTTTTTTTTTTTTTCCTTTTCGTGATTTTTGACATTTTTTTTTTTTTTTTATTGTATAACTGTTTTTAATAAATTATTATTGTATTATATAGATTATAAATAATAATTTTAAAATTTTCTTTGACATTGTTTGGTTTCTTTTGATTATTTGTGGTTTGATTAATTTGTTATTCTATTTAATTTGACATATTTGTTTTATTTAGTCAGGATTTATCTTTAGTTTATTAGGTAATGTGTATAATATAACATTGTAAATTTTCTATTTAATAAATGATTGATATATATTCGGGCTTACAATTTATTTTTTTTGTAATTAAGTTTGAAATTTTCCACGAGCTTTACGAAGGAAGACATTGTGAGGAAACCTACAATAACCGGCAGAGCATTTCAATGTTGTGAGTTAAGTTCCTAAACTACACCGCATGGGAACTACGGCCCAAGCTTATTAATTTTTAATCCCCGACGCAAAAAGAGGGGTGTTATACGTTTGACCGCTATGTGTCTGTCTGTGGCACCGTAGCTCTTAAACGGGTGGACCGATTTAAATGCAGTTTCTTTATTTGGAAGCTGGTTTTCTAGCGATGGTTCTTAGACATGATCCATCAAAATCGGTTCAGCCGTTTTTGAGATATTGAACTTTGAACTGACAAAGGGGTTTTCCAACTTTTTTTTGGTTAGGTTATCAGTGGGATGATGAGTAGCTTTATTCCCGATTTTAAACTCCCTCCTCTGTAGTCTTTTCCCTGTCATGCACACATCATACTAATATGCATCACCACATGATTTACTGTCATTTGTTGCAAATGGAAAATGGACAACTCTAGATTTTACTTCGCACTTCGCCCTTCAAGATTAGATCCTGAAAAGCTCCGTCTGTCCCACTAGTCCCATTGAGTAGTCCCATCATGGGACTACTGAGACGATTACGTCCCAGTAGTCCCATGGGACAAGTGGCACTAATATTTTTATCATATTGTTGTCCCAAAAGTCCCATTACCGTCATGCTCAAATGGAACTCATAACTGGTGGGATCACAGTAGGACACTTTGTAATTATATTATGTAGTTACACGCAAGTGACACCACTCAGCACTAATAGTTGAGAAATATACTTTTTTTTTTCATCACTGGTATCCTCGTGACGGCCCATCTCTAGCGTTGTCATTCACGTTTTTACTGCCAAACCACCAAGCAACTTTCTCAATTCGAAAATGGAACCTGTCCTATAGTAAAATCGACAAATTTGATGTCTGCTGAAAAAAAATACCACTTGTATTTACGTACACTCAGAAATAAGAGTATGATGAATTGTAAATATGTTCTACCCGAAATAATTTGTTTTGGGCCTAAGCACACATTAAGTTAAGACTTGATTTACACATTCACTTATTGCTTATTTAATTTTGCTCCTAATTTGTAATGGACAATATTCCATTTGGGTTTAATTAATTAACAACAAAAACAAATCTGGTTGTAAATATTTTTCATCACAATTACATTTTGGAAAAATTCCCTTTGGTTGATATTCATTTCGGTCCAAATTCAAAATGGTCAATTCACGTGGACGATTTTCCATTTGCACCGAAAAACAGTCAATCCACCACATATATACCATCGGCAATGCCCATGTACAAAAGCCCCTCGATATACGGCTCTATCATCATCATCCCAGCCTATATACGTCCCACTGCTGGGCACAGGCCTCCTCTCAGAAGAAGAGGGCTTGGGCCATAATTCACACCATTGAATTGCTTCGCAGGTTTGTGCAAGTTTCCTCACGATGTTTTCCTTCACCGCAAAGCTCGTGGTAAATTTCAAATGTAATTCTGCACATGATTTCGAAAAACTCAGAGGTGCGAGCCGAGGTTTGAACCCACGACCCTCAGCTTGAGAGGCGATAGGTCAAACAATTATGCCACCACGGCTTACGGCTCTATACCCACACATTATTATGCGAAACTTGTAAATTCGCTTACGCATTGTCGACGTCGCATAAAACCCTTAGATCACGTAGCATACATAATATATGGCGCATTCAGACCGTAAGATAAACAGCCTGCCTAAGACAGATAGGATGGCGAAATATGGAGTTATAGTTAGTAAAATGAAGGGTGAGAGCATAGAACTGTATGTATTCTCCTTCCACAGTTTGTGATGCCAATTTTTCACTACTCCCGCAAATGAGCACGTTTTTAGGGTTCCGTAGCCAAAATGGAAAAAACGGAACCCGTATAGTTTCGTCATGTCAGTCTGTCTGTCTGTCCGTCCGTCCGCGGCTTTGCTCAGGGACTATCAATGCTATAAAGCTGTAATTTTGCACAAATATATACCTAAACTACGCCGACCAAATGGTACAATAAAAAAATCAAAAATAACTTTTTTTAGAGTACCTCCAATAGATGTAAAGTGGGGGTGATTTTTTTCTCATCCAATCTTGTAGTGTGGGGTATCGTCTTTTAAAACCATTAGGGGGTTGCTAAGACAATTTCCATTCAGTGATTTGCTTGCAAAATATTCAACTTTAAAGTGCAAATTTTCATTAAAATAGGGCGTCCCCCCCCCCCCTCTAAAATGTAAACCAGTGGGTGGAAGCATTTGAAAAAAATCAGGATAGTAGTAAGTATATCAAGCTTACAAGGAAAACTATAACGGTTACGTTTTCTTGACAATTATTAGTAGTTTAAGAGTAAATAGCAGCCTAAGGTATAAAAATATATCTAAACTTGGGATATTCCGTACAAAATATAAAATCCTTAGAAAAATATTACTTAATTTTTTCGTAATGGCTACGGAACCCTATTTCGGGCGTGCCGCTCTTGGCCGGTTTTTTTGGACCTAACTTAGTAACGATTATCTCGAAATGTATAAGTACTTTTTCTAAAAACAATAATTTAATCTCCCAAACAAAGTGTCTCTCCTCAACCGCAGTCTGGGCAGCACGAATAGCATCCTGAGCATGTTAGCCCACCGCTGGGACTCCCCGCTGCTGCAACGATACGTGCAGCTACACGCGCCTGTACCGCCTATATGTCCAGGCGTCTTTAGTCTTTAATTTTGTTTATTTATTTAAGTTAACCATAGCGATAAGATTATAATTTGTAACTACTGACACTATGGATTCAAAGTCCGCAATAAATAAATTGTATTTGTAAATAAAGTAAATTATATAATGTTCAATAAAAAGTCATTGAATTTAACTGTTGATTATTTAAAAAAAATCCAAAATTGTACGTTAGAGCCCTTAGAAAAACGCCAAAAGAGTTGTACTTGAACTGGATCTTGTGTTTTTCACCTCACTCCAACGCTTAGTTTACAATTTTCCGGCAGAGTGGACAGCTTATTTATTTAGTAGAAGACATTGAATTTTATAACACTCTCTCCAAAGATAAACTTATGGGTATCGTTTACATTTTTTGCTGCTTACATAAGCTACCGTGTTACTCTTGCTAAGTGTTATAGCCTAACTAATTATGATTTGTGATTGTTTCAGGTAATAAAATGTACAACTCACTTCAAAAATACCTCCAGTCATTCTAATCAGTAAGTCACACGAAGTGTTTATTTTAAACAAGTATTTACCCGCGGCAGCGTTCGCGTAAATCTGATACGGATGTTTTTTAAATGCCCAGAAATTACTCTTACATTGTGGTCTTCGTTAATTTGTTAGCGGGTAAGATTTTCATATAATAGCATATAATGATTACCGAGACCAAGATATTTGTACCTAAACTAAATTTGCTGAAGCTTTCGTCCAACCGTTTTAGTGTGAAATAATAACAAACCAGACGTATTATATCGTACACACTCATGAAAATTCTTGATAATTATCAGCTTCTAACAGTCCACAGTTTGACGTAGGGTCTCCCCTAATGAGCGCCATTTTGCCCTATTCTCGGCTCGACGCATCCAGTTAGACAGACTCATAAACAGCTCATGTATTTTTACTAAAATTAGTTGGATAGATATAGTAAAATTCTAGTGGAAATAAGCATTTTAAACACGTATTTACTTATTGTTAAAATTAATGCTATCCCATGGGAAATACGAAATCAGAGATAGGTAAAACTTCGTATTTAAATCATGGTGGTCGTAATTCCCTGGACAGCTGGTGGCATATGCTGTACACAAGGTTCTATGTTCAGCTATTTCTAATTTACACTTTCGTATGAAACAAATAGGGTTTGTTTTAGCTATGGGACGATAGAACATGGGACTCTGTGGTAGTGTTAAGAGGCAAATCAGAGTGCAGTTAAGGATTGGTGTTTATGGTGTAGTTTACGTTGGATACAGACTGCGCTTTTGCAGTTTAAGTTTTAATATAAACGGGGACTTCATGTCATTATTTTGGAAGCAGTATAGCTTTAATGGAGGCTGGGTTTTTGTTGGATACATCATTGGCCATTTATTTATTAAAAGTCTCTCAGTGTCTAATCAAATCCAAACTAGCACAAAGAAAACCGAAATGAGAAAGTAACTGGTTGTCTGTTACATTTCCATGCCTAAGCCATTGAACCAAATGTAATATTATTTTAAATGGAATAACGGAATTTTGGGAAAGTGCGTACTTTTGTCCCGGAAAATTCAAAGTTCCCACAGGATATCGATGGTCCAACTCTTTAAAGACGAAATCACTTGTAAGTACTTTAGTAGATATATACATACTTAAATACATATTTAACACCCAAGACTCGAGATTAAACATTCGTATTTTTCATACATAATAATACTTTACATACATACTTTTTTAATAATAATCTGGCGTCGAACGCGAGACCTCAAGTAGTTCTTGGACTCTACCCAAACATCAATCTACACTACTAAAGCATAATATAAATCAACACGCAATCAAACATCGGCGTGTTCCTTCCACCCGGGAGCGAACACGCCTGTCCGTCAGGACCGTCCGGGAAAACAACGGTTCCGGACGATGTCCGGAAAGAACAAACTACGTGGTAGATAATAACTGCTGCGTTTCTGGGCCGTAGAGTCAACCAATGCAATTCTTACACCAGTGGTCGTATTATTTAGCGCTGGCATTCGCAATTGTATTCATAACACAATACAATACAATGACTCTTTATAGTGCATGCACCAGAAATTGTTAACTACACAGGAAACCACCTATTACCCGACCCGGGTTATGTTTTTTCTACCTTTATCTTTATAGGTATTTTGATTTCAAGAATGTTAAACAATAAGGCCTGGTAGCTTATTTAATTTGACGGAAGCAGTCGACAGAGGTTTTTGTACGTTTTGTTAATATTTCAAAACATTTAAATAAAGAGGTCTAACGGTCTTCAGATAACATATCTTATGTTAAATTACGGTGAGGCTGCCCTCCCTGGCATTATACGGCTCGCTGCGGAAACAATTTGCCGCCCATAACCATCACCCTGTATAATGATAATGATCTTAGATAACGCTAAAGGATAGATCCGGGACACGCTGTGCTTGTAATGCTATCTAAATTATATCGTTTATATCTGGAACCAAGATGACTTTGAGGCTATTTTTTGTTAATGTAAACAAAGGAGTAAATTAAGGTAGCCACAATAATCATTTTAAGGCACTATAGTAAACCGACTAGAGATTAATTAAATCAAAGTCAAAGTATTTATTGTGCGTTACAGCTAACATTACACAGGTGTTACGATTATGACTTATATCTACGTTTCTCTGTAACACGTCAATATGATATACAATTTTCCTGAACAACTGTGTAGGATCTAAAGTAAAATGTACATTATTAGATTAAAATCCATTATTAAATTAAATTCTTTGCACTGTCCAATAACTAATCCCAATAAACAATATGTAACATTAAAATATAATAATAATAACTATAATTGATCGAATTAAGCATTTTAGAATCAATAATAGATTGCAAGTTCCGACAGTTCAGTCCATATAAATTATAAATATATTTAACCTATACCTATACTCATCCAATACATAATATAGCGTTAATCGGGTCTCCTTCGTAATCCATCATATCGATTGTGCTAAACTCATATTTGCCATAAACACTTTTGACATAACATATTTTTGCCATAATGATCATTTTCCATAATGATCTTATGTCCTAATAATCATAAGCCATAATATCACATGTCCTAATACTCTAAATCCCTAATATGTTTCGTACTAATATAGTATGACATAAAACTTACGAGTTATAATATTAAAATCCATAATATATAGGTTAGGTTAGAATTGCGACTAAATATTAGGACAAAAATATTATGACATTTATTTTATGGCAAACGTTATTATGGCAAAAGATTACTATGACAAACGTTGTTAAGGATTCTGAGATTAGGACAAAATATATTATGGATTCCAATATAGACCCCGTTAATCAAATCGACTCGAAATAACCAAATTAAAAGTATTTTCTTCATGTTTTACACTAAAACGGCCGGACTAACAAAGTAAAGATAATCTTAAGCTGAATGGTTTTTTTGTGCTCGATTATGATTAAATATTGCAATTTTGTACAAGATTACGGAGCCTTTCAATACGGTCATAATTATTAAAATACCGTCGTTATAAGAACGATGCTAATTACCGCGTCTACCTTTCACCCCATCTACCGTAATGCGACGCCTTAATGTGCAAAACTTTTAATTACTTTTTCCCATAATGCCACATCCGCCCAAACTATCCGGTCCCTGCGTTAATACAACGCTATGCAAGCAGGCGACTTCTCAAATTGACATCATATCCATATAAACCGATTTACCCAGACCCGTTCCTTCATAGCACTTTATAACTGAGCAGAGCTCTAGTTCAACTGGCTGTAGGAATACCAGCCAATTAATGTTGAAACAGTATTGAGCGTTATCTCATATAATTCAGGTTTAGAGATCTCGTGTTGCTATATTGATAGACACCAGCTCAAGTTGGTCTCTCTTTCAATGCAAACTGCTATTGCAAGGTTCAGGTTATGTTGGTATTGTTTTGGGCGCCATCTGTTGGTTGGTAATGTAAACGTGGATATAGCATGCGCACGTGGGTAGAGTGCATTTTGGTTTCAATTTGGCAACCCCTACCAATGGTGTGTTACTAAAATTTCTACCTTAGAATTTTTAATCGACTTCATAGAAACGAAATGTTTGCCTTGCTTCTCGGGTACCAAACGTATATTAACATGCATAACCCCCTTTCCTCCTCTTCCACACAAATTGATAAATATATCACGCAGTATGTGTATTAAAATCCCTCTAATATTATAAATGCGTATGAAAAATTGCATAGTTCCCGCCGAGCGAGCCGAGCCGATTTGCCATACTGGAGGAGTTGCTCTAATTACCACGCTGAGCAGGCGGGTTGGCAATCGTAGTGTGTGTAAGTGTGTGTGTGAGACGGTGTCGCTGCTTCCGACACCAACCCGAGCTACAATGTGCTAGATGCATAGGTCCAGAAATCTCTTAGTCGCCTTTTACGACACCAAGGAGAAGAAATGGGAGAGTGCTATTCGTGAGTCGGCACCCCACGGCAACGGCCTTCTCAGTGGCGTGCCATTGGAGAGGCCTATGTCCAGCAGTGGACTAAGATAGGCCGATGATGATGATGATAAAGCCGAGCCAAGTCGCTAGCTAGTTCTAAAAATCATTACTTACAGTTGAAACCCCATGGTACTGGTCCCAAAAGAGAAGCAACCATATGCACGCCGCCTGTTTCAGCGGTACCGCTTCTGAATTTTAAATCGGCCAAATTTCAGCAACAAAATATTTTCACTAGCGCGCATGTTGCATGGATTCGGTAAGAGACGGTTTAGATAAAGTTTAAAATTTAAAACTGCTTCCGTACCTGAGCGGTTAGGCTAGTCAGTAGTTTAGTTTATTTACTGAACTTATCCGGTTTAAAAATGGCTGGTGTACAGGGTAACTTAACTTCTTAGTCAATAATACTAATTTATAAATGCGAAAGTTTGTAAGTGCGTGCATGCGTGCGTGTGTTTGATGAATGATGATGGATCTCTATGCTAAAACGAGTGAAAATACATAAGCTGTCTATCTTGATATTCCCTTGGTATTGGGATAAAATCCCGAAAAAATTACATGGTAGATTTCATTAACAAGCAATTAAAAAGCAATTGCGGCAAGTTTTTAGATTTTAATAATAATAATAATAATAATAATAATTCATTTATTCGTTCAACATAGGTTAGTACAAAAGATCTTAAAGCTACTTGAAGTATCACTATGTTGCGCCGTTAGGCATACAAACAGGTCGTGATGCATTCACACGCATCACATAATAATTCTCATCATAGATACTTAATACGAGTTATTGCAATCTGTTAGAAATTCATTTATGGAATAATAAGCTTTTGTTACTAAAAAATTACATAAAGTTTTTTTGAATTTATTGATATTCTCTATATTTGTTATGTCCTCCGGTATCTTATTATAAATATAAGGAGCCATTCCCAATAAACTTTTCCGAAATAGAGCAGTGCTATGAGGCATCGCTCTCAATTTGTTTCCAAGTCTTGTACTTTTAAAACTTTTAAATAGATGCCAGTTGCAGTTGCCAGTTTTATCCCGATCTTGGGGGAATATCGGGATAAAAATTAGCCTACTTGTAATCCAGATGTCCAGCTATCTACATACCAAATTTCATCCAAATCCAACCAGCCGTTTTAGCGTGAAGGAGTAATAAACTAACTTACACACATACAAACTTTCACATTTATATTATTACTAAAGATATCCAACTTTTTATTTCAGTCGCATTTTGATCAAAGAACAATAAGTGCAAAAATTTACCGCGGAACCTTATCCAACTAAACCCAAGATCCCTTCCTAACGATTCCGAAGACGTTGCAGCTGCTATGTTGTTCTATATGCAACAGCGAAAAGCACAAAGCTTTCGTTTCATTTTACAATTTAGCCTTTTGACAATAACTGCATGTCCTGTTCCATAATTCAGTATTCTAATGACAACGAAAAGGAACTAAAACGCCGAATGTATGCATAGTCGGCTCAGTAAATGCTTTAACACTTATTATAGTTCCTACGAAACAATTTCAAGTAAAAAAAATGAACATTTCTCTCACAAAGAGACGAGTCTGAGATGACAATGACTGCAACATCTAATCATGTGTATAAATAGATAAATTCTCGTCAAAATTAACAGTATGCAAAGTTTCGTGTCTGTGCTATCAACCATTGAGGAGTTCCCCTATGAGGAGACGACCCTGGCTGCAGCATCAGATCGTGTCTGTCATTTAAACGTTTTTGTCATTGAAATTGAACGCACATGCATAGTTTCGTATCTGTGCCGTTAATTATTGAGGAGTTCCCTCCTTCGGAGACGACTCTGGCGGGAACACCATACTCGTAGTTCCACTACCCACCCCACACCTTAAAAATTGTGCTTAAGAACAGGGAAAAACTGAAAATTTACTATCCATTACGTTTATAATATCGATACCTATGTGATTGTTCTATTTTGCTGATATTTGACTGATAAATGTTTTTTATTAGACCTATCGTTTTTACACAAACCTAACCAAAAATTATACAGATTGATATTTCAGGAGGAGGTAGGTATGAATATTTTAGGAATGTGCCGAAAAGTTTTGAATGGAATCAATGAACATAAAGACAATCAAGGACGGACGGACCTTCGTTAGGATTGCTTCCGGATCCGGTCCGGGCCGGCCAATATGTCCTTGGGTCATTTAAATATACACATAACTAAATACATTTACACGGCATGGTATCCTACGTGTACAGTCGGATTAAAAAAAAGTTCCTCACCCTAAGATCTATTTTCCTTTGCTCAGTATGAGCGCTAATCTGCTTTACAGATTGAGTAGGACATACCGCGTCAACCTGTCAACCTGCTAAACATAATCAGGCGACCATAGCAACCATATCACTACACCTTGGCACTGAGAAACACTGACAATTAAATAGAACATTATTTGATTGAAATTTTTACGAAGTTTCTTATTAAAAAGGTTTTGTATTGATATGAAACTAGATATAATGTTAGAGGTGTATACTATTTTGACCCTTGTTATCATGTCAAGTAAGTATAATTTGATATGCACTTGTCTACTTAGTACTTTGGTTTCAAAACGTACTAAGTGTCTATGACTTTGTAAAGGAATCAATTTAATAACTGACGAAGGTTTTCCTACCCCCACTGTACCTACCCATATTATACGCAGTATAGTCAAGTAGAAAAGTCATCGTCATCTCGGCTTATATTAATTCCACTGCTCACACAGCACTCCTCTCAGAATGAGTGGGCTTGGTCTGCAGATCCAACGCGGGCGTAGAAACTCACACACACCATGGAATTGGTTCCCAAGTATGTAGAGTTTTGTTTCAGTTGCTCTTTTGTTGCTATCCCCTCGACAGGGTGTTAAAAAATACATTTTGGATACAATTTATATTTTTGCTGACTGTACTTTTGTTACTGCACTTAAATCAATAATAAATAAACATCAAACTAAGCAAAGCTTGTACTATGGATATTAGGCAACGGATAAACATACTTATATTATATAGAGAAATACATACTTAAATACATAATAATTAAACATCGAAGACCCGAAAACAAAATTTGTATTATTCATACAAATATCTGCCCCGGCCGGGAATCAAACCTGGGACCTCAAGCTTCGTAGTCAGATTCTCTAACCACTTGGCCATCCGGTCGTCTAAACTGGGATTGTTATCCAACTTACTTACGTACAGTCCAATGCAAAAATATATATACAGCCACAGCGTCAAAATATGGTTACATAAAGGTGTATAGAGATATTTTTGACGTCTTGGTAACGTATATAAATTTTAACGTATATATATATAATTTATGCCTTTGACCGTTCTTATTGTCACCAAATTTCAAGTCATCCGAACACAGGAAGTGGTTCAAATTAAACTTACAATATTTGACCCAACTACAACAAACAGGGAAGGCAAGCTAAATAATGGCTTGTAAAAAAAGTAACAGTAACAACTGTGCTTATTTAACTTCCCTTCCATCAAATAAATAGTGCGAATCCACAAAAATAAAGTTTATTTTATAAATCTCATATGCACATTTTCCTTATAACTTCAACTCCAAACGGCACAGTAATACGGAGCTGACAATAAACCTGCAAACTTTATCTCACCGGTTATGAAGCCGCCATTTTAGGCAGGTGCGTCGCCATTTTGTTTTCATTTGAATTTCGAATATTCACTTCATACGGCGAAAGTTTCAGTTTTAACTCTGAAGTTTGAGTTTGAAGACTAAACACAATAAAATGAATTGAAGTGGTGTTTATTCTCAAATAATTATGTTATTTATAGTCCTAGGGTTTATTAAGAAGAAGTAGACGAAATAAGAGCCGAGGTGCGAGGATCATCCAATAGAAAACTAGTGCTAAGCGATGCTAGGAAAATCAAGTAATCCTATTGGTAGATTTTTCTTTTCGTATACTGCGCAGCTTGTAAGATCAGCTTATTATTAAAATGTCAAATGGACGAAGCTCAAAGTTTTTTTTTTAATAAGTCAAGTAAACATTAAAGTTAAAGAACTCGAAGAGGGAAAGAAGCATGAGTTTAGTGTCTTTGGATGCAATACCATGCAGTCCCTCCGTCCAGTAAGATCCATTGGTTGGATCCATCGATGAATTCGGCTCCGGCCCATTTATGTATTTAGTTCCATCAACGGAGTTGAGCGAGCTTTATAAAGGTACACTACATTCACGTTTTTTTTGTACATTTGGATCCATCAGTATATTTTCGTGTACAAAAGCTTTGCCACAATACAATAGGCAGTAGATTGACTCAGCCGTATTCTTGAAATTTATACCTATTGCTGGGCGGAGCGCTAGGGTTGGCGTCTACAATAAGTAAAACAGACGTATGTAGATTTTTATTGTATGTGTGTAGTTTCAGGTGTAGGAATAAAACATATGTTAATTTTATGATTAGAAATTAAATTATAAGTTGGTAATAGAAAAAAATGCGTCTATTGCGGCAAGTTCGAAATGACTTGTTGTTAAATTTGATCTCATAGAAAAATCTCATTTTTATGAAGAGTTAGTACCGAGTGCTATAGCCACGTTACGGAATCAAAACGGGGGTGAATAGAGCGGGCACGGCGTGGCACTGCGTAGTTTTGACTTGCGAAGATTCGTTAGCGGCCGTGTAAATGACGCTTGCTGTGTTTGTGCGTCGATTCGAGCTCTATTATGAAGTCGAACTACTGCCTATTACTTGTATTGTGGCTTTGCCGTACTTGTCGCCACCGCTGTTATGTAAAAAAATGTAGCCGATCCGCTGGGATTCGAATTGCTACGGCATCTTGTCAGTACTATTTATAAACTGATGAAATATTAACCGACAGTTCTCAGTGAAGCGGGCGCACCTTACGAGTGTATAGCTATTAAAGATGTAAAGAGTCGAGGACTCGAAAAGCTCGGCAGCGGAAGGATCTCTCCAAACTTTAAGAACTAAGTTACTGTTCTTGTTCAAACTTGGAATTTCAACGGTTTTTCATGGTTGCAGGTTCTTGCAAGGTAACAATGGCAAAAGGAATAATCTATTATCAAACGCGGTGATAAAATGAGGGAGGTTTTTTAGGTTTTCATATCTGAAAAGGAAAAGAGGAAGTCGTTAAGGTTCACTTTAGTGTTCATCTGTTTGCCTAGATTATTTGCAGTAGGTACTCGTAGGTCAATTAGGCTTACTTAATTAAACTATTGCGGCTATTTTCGCAACTTTTAACGGACGGAACTGCTGCAAAAACTGCAAATTATCCTTTTGTCTGTCTGTCGAGATTCGTTTTCTCGGATAGATTATCAAGTTAAAATTAATGAAACACGCAGTAATGGTTTTTTTTCAACTGTAAAAAATAACACATAAAAAACCATTTTTCTTAGTGTTGCGAATGACCATAATATTTCGTCATACTTTCAATTATACCTCTATGCGTTCCTTATAAAGATAGTCTTGATAGACGAATAGAAAGATAGACTGATATGATAAAAAAAGGATTTCTTTTGCCTTTTGAAGTACATACAAAGTTCTAAAAACTCCTTTTTTCGATGCTTATCTCCACTAACTTAAAAGTTACATCGTTCGGTGTCGAAATAACTCCACGTTCCAAAGAATCGATAGCAATCAGGTAAGTGGGCCGTAATTCAGGGCTTTGCGGGTTCGATCCTGTCCTTGCGGTTATAAGCTGGGGAACCCTGTATCGCTGATCGCTTTTGTACTTTTTTCTAAATGCTATTTTGTGGAAATATTGATTGTGACAATGTGTTATTAGAACTCTTTGCAATTTTTATTGGTTCTTTATTTTAATATTTTTTTATTTATTTATTTGCATATAAAAGGAAAAAGCGGAGCCGTTATAGGATCACTTTATTGTCTGTCTGTCTGTATCCGTCTGTCAAACTATTTTTTCTCTGGAACGCTTGAAGATATCACACTGAAATGAATTTCTTTATTCAGATATGGCACCTTTTAAATTAGTAAAAAATTTAGCTTCTAAGTTAACGCTATTAAGGAAAACGCAATTAGGTAAAATATTAAAATTTTGTAAATAGCGTTATGTGCGAATTTCAGCTGTCGATCTATTACAGTTCGTGAGATACAGCCCTGTAACAGACAGTTGAACGCATAGCGAAGCGATAGTTAGAGTTCCGTTTGTCATTCTTTGGGTACGAAATTACCACTGAACCACTACAATACTTATTTTTTTTTAATACTAATACTCAATGCTAAATACTTTATTGCACATAATGGTTTTACAGGTGACTTAAAGTGTGGCTTAAACTAAGAGATCACATTATGTACCCTGTTGGGCGCAGCAATTAAGATTTCAATTATACAAAATTAATATTTTTTATTATAAATATTCATCATCATCATCATGTCAGCCGAAAGACGTCCACTGCTGGACATAGGCCTCCCCCAAGGCTCTCCACTCAGACCGGTCTTGTGCTTTTCGGATCCACCGCGATCCCGCGATCTTAACCAGGTCGTCGCTCCATCTTGTTGGAGGTCTACCGACAGCTCGTCTACCGGTCCGCGGACGCCATTCGAGAACCTTTTGACCTCATCGTCCTGATTATAAATATTATTATATATTAATTAAAAATGACCCAACGTTTAACCTGTCAGTGAATGTTTATTGATAAGTGGAAAATCTTCATTGCATTTTCTATCCAATAGACGAAGTGTTTGCAAACACATAACGCCACGAACCTACTAGACTGTTCAAGTCATGATCTGAACGCCCTCTTAAGACGTAAAAAACAACTTTTTATTAGCGTTATAAAAACCCCATAAAGCGTACTTTCAGCCCTGGCCTTACCCGTTTAGTTATTAACGCTATGCCGCCAACAACCATCCTCCTAAGCATCCTCGAGGCAATTAGGGACTTGTATGATGTCCGCTTACTGAATAATATATGTTATGTCCAGATTGATCCTCGGACACTGGACGAGCTAGTTTTGGGAGGTAACCCAAAAAGTTGGGGGAGCCTAGTTGGATATAAGTTGATTTTACGTCAGCATTTTGCATGAATTTTAAAATGAGATTAAGAATTTTTGAGATTGTTATCTAATCTGGATTTTTTATTGAAAATTTATGGTAATGATGTTTTAATTTTTAATACGAGATTTTGCTAGCTTCCGTTGTAAGTTACCGACATTTAATAACAAACTTCTTTAGAGGAGAACCAAAATTATATTAATTGTAATTTTTTTCGTGTCCTTACATTTTTAGTATTTTTACTTTTTATGTCATTTATATTATTTTCCTTTGACAACTTCTGTATAAATTCTTGTGACTTAACATATAATTATGAGATGTTTGTAAATCCATCACGCAATAACATTTCTGAGCATGAAACTACCGTGAGACTCACTCATATTAAATGATATTGTAACGGATAACTCACGTCTTAAACCTAGGCGCGTAGTGTGCGTGTTGCGGCAGCCGCCGAGTCGCGTGCTCCTGAGAAGAAGGGCTACGAAATGGCCCGAAACATGTCGAGCTAAACTCGGTTTAAGACGTGAGTTATCCGTTACAATATCATTTAATACAATAACATTACGTTAAATTTCGATGAAATTCGGCACGAAGATAGTTTTTAACCTGGACTAACACATGAGATACTTTTTATTCCTGAAAATGGCAGATAAAGTTGAAGGAAACAGCTGCTTAAACGACCCGTTCATAGACATTATACAGTCAACACCACCAATAATGACACAACATAGTTTGCATTGATATCTGATACGAGTCTATTTCTAGAGCCGGCAAGACGTATCAGATATTTTTGCATGCTCCGCAGTGCCAGATATTAAAGGCGACTGTACTTATCGCAACTAGCTTGGTAGTTCTGACATTCATCATCCCAGCCTGTATACGTCCCACTGCTGGGCACAGGCCTCCTCTCAGAACAAGAGGGCTTGGGCCGCAGTTCCCACGCGGGCCCAGTGCGGATTGGGAACTTCACACGCACCATTGAATTGCTTCGCAGGTTTGTGCAGCTTTCCTCACGATGTTTTCCTTCACCGCAAAGCTCGTGGTAAATTTCAAATGTAATTCCGCACATGAATTTCGAAAAACTCAAAGGTGCGAGCCGGGGTTTGAGCCCACGACCCTCTGCTTGTGAGGCGATAGGTCAAACCACTAGGCCACCACGGTTTCATACCTTCATACAGTGCATGCAGTAAAACGCGGAAAGTGCGTGAAGCCATATCCGGCGTGCAACTTGGTTTACGGTACCTCCGAGTTGGAAAACGGTGTTAAATACTCGTGCTGCGTCATCTGTGTGTGGCTACCTTTACAAGCGATAAGTGCTAAAGCGGTTGTAATGAATGAAAACGCGGGATAAATCTCAGTTTCCCCAGTGAAACATTCAGCAGCGCTCGCGGCGAAGACGAAGGCTACATTAGCCCGAAATGTTAAACTCTTGACGTGAGTTATCCGGGTCATTATATTTAAAGAGCTAACAAATGGATTCATTTCATAAAACTAATAAGTATAAATGCCCCATGAGAGCTGGTGCTTGTTTTAATTGAGGTTACTAAGTTTAAAATAATTTTATTTCACACCAATTGACCTACATAGTTGGGAACCAGGCAAAACTTATAATTTATTATAAGTGCTAGGTTAAGGATTAAAATACATAAATTTATGAATAACTTTTTATGTACGTACACACTTACTAACAAAACAAACATGCGTATTTGCCTCGACTGGGGATAATGCTATTTAAGAGCCAATACGAGTGACCATTTGAGTTGGGATGTTTTAGTAATAATGGCGTTTTGCTTTGGAGACGCAGTACCGTTGAAACTGCGGACGTTTTATTACAATTAATTATTACATTACGGACGTTTTGTCAACGTTCTGCTACTAAAAAGACTACTTACCTGAGGCCGTATTGTCTAGTGCGCGGGCGCTCGCAATTGCATTTGCCGTCTCTTTCTACCCTTACAATACGCCATGTGACAGCAAAAAAAGTGCTGAAAACCATTCTTATTCCGAGAGCGTGCCAATAAGGCCTCTGATTTGAATTAAAACCAATCATCAAATCCCTTTGATTTGACGGATGGTTTGACATTGATTTAGTTGATAATAATTTTATGCGACCTTCGCTGGACTGTTTCAATTATAACTTACTAGCTTTTGCCCGCGGCTTCGCACGAGTGGAATTCGGTTATCGCGCACTGGTCCCTCGGGAACTGTGCATTTTCCGGGATTAAAAAGTAGCCTATGTCACTCTCTGGCCCATAAACAGATATCTATGCTAAAAATCACGTCGATCCGTCGCTCCGTTTCGACGTAAAAGACGTACAAACATACAACCATTCAAACACACAAACACACACACTTTCGCATTTATAATATTTAGTATGGATAAGATAGAGTTACCGTCTAAATACGCCTATTGTCAATATTGTATCTCAAATGCTGTGCTACAAACGAGTCTTGTTTAGATTCTTTTAAATTGAAATTGGAACTAGTTTAACATTTTGTTGTGTTGTGTTATGTCTCATCTTATATTTTATCTGTATTTATTGACAGAGACGCAAACGTTATAATGTTTAAGCGTGCTTTTTCCACGCCAAAAAATCAAACGCGTTTCAAGCCGAAATATCAATATAATACGTTTGTTTACATAACAATTCCGTCGGCAAGAAAGTGATATCTCGATACGGCGTTAACCATTTCCTTTGATAACATGGCGGACTGTCATGGCGGCGTTCCCTTTTGGCATTGTTCAAGATATTTTTTTTGACGTCGCCTCCGCCGCTCGACGTGAAAGGTTGGGTTATTTGCTTGGCGATAGGAATAACTCTTGAATTGACGAGATATTGGGGAAGAATTGCTGTTTTATTTTGGAGTTACACAATAGCTCTACGCATTAAAAATTATAACTTAAAATTATGGAGAAAATATAGACCAATTTACCCTAAAGCTTATTCTATGGATACCACCGATATGCATACTTGTAAATTGTCATCTATATACATATTATAAATCCGAAAGTTTGTGTAAGTGTATGAGTAGCAATACTCCTTCACGCTAAAACGAATGAACGGATTTGGATGAAATTTGGTATGTAGATAGCTAAACATTTGGAATAACACAGGCTACTTTTTATCCTGATATTCCCACGGGATAGGGATAAAATCTCAAAATAACAACCGCTTGACTTAAGCCCAATTTAGACTTGCAAGAAAAATCGTGCAAGTTGCATTATATTGCGGTGCTATGTATATACCTACCTTCCTACGTATGTAGATAGCTGCACGTCTGGAATAACACATAGGCTACTTTTATACCGATATTCCTAGCTATAGGGATAAAATCTTGAAATTTCATCCGCTGGGTTTAGAGTTGAATTTTTGGCCAGTTGTTCTTAACACAACCTCAATGATGACCGCGATATAAATTTTGGGAATTCTCAGGGGAATTTTATAAAATCCCGGAATTTCAATTGAATCAGTGCCCTTAGTGTAAGTTTTCGGTTACGAAATACGTCTCGATCGCGTTCGCGTTAAAATCTAAATTTGTATGCAATCACGAACACCGCCTCTAGCGGAACGTTTGCGATGTTCGTGTTGCCATACAAATTGAGATTTTAACGCGAACGCGATCGAGACGTATTTTGTAACCGAAAACTTACACTAAGGGTACAGATCGAACAGTAAGAGTTAGATGAAACAGAGTGTATGAGTAAAGGAGCATTTAAAACCAGAGTCAAAGCGTATTTGATAGATGATTTCCTTGAAGAAAATAATTAACAATCATAAAACTAAGTTATAAAACTACACGATGTAATTTAATTAATAGCAGGTACCTATTGTTCAATATTATAATCTTAAAAATAAGGAGTGTAGTATTCGCCAACAAACTGTTTTGCAGTTTGGCGAAGTATTTGTCATACTTAAAGTTAATGTATTTCTTTTTGTTGAGATAAATAAATAAAAAAAAAGAGCGAATAGAAGCCGCGGTCAAAAAATAATAAGACATTTTAAGGCTACGTTTGCAACAGAGATGTCCGAGGTAGCTAAGCAATGTGAAGATGTCGAACGTTGTGACTGTTTTCAACGTTTGTCACTCGTGTTTAATACTCTATTTTTAATCCGCGACGCAAAAAGAGCAGTGTTATAAGTTTGACCGCTATGTGTGTCTGTGTGTCTTTCTGTCTGTGGCACCGTAGCTCTTAAACGGGTGGACCGATTTGAATGCGTATTTTTATTTGAAATCAGGTTTTCTACCGATGGTTCTTAGACATGTTTCATCAAAATCGGTTCAGCCGTTTTTGAGATATTGAACTTTGAAGTGACAACGGGGGTTTTCCAACTTTTTGATGGTTAGGTTCGGTTATGTTACAAATTTTATGCAACTGTATCGTAATAGGGGTCCTTAAAACACGAGTGTGGGTTTATGAAACGAGGCGTAGCCGAGTAATGCTGTAATGATGTATGAAATCTCATTACGATACAGCCGTGTTCATAATAGAATCCAATGTCGTAATGCTGGTCATTACCTATGGTTTTTGAACGCATAATAGAGGATTTACTATATGGGTGGGATAAAAGAGTTTAACATGCAAATTGAGACACCCGTGCTTAGATTAGTTTAGCAGCGTGTGTATTTTGGCGGTAACATTGTCCCGCGCAAAGTGCTAGCCGTACCGAGTGCTACATTGTGGCGCTGCTAGCATCTCTATTAGTGACGTAGCTGAGAATAATCGTCGAGAGCACTTCACTATAGCCGTGCTTCACCGCTAGCGCGGTGATACTGCTAGGGTGGCAAGCGTTTGGGATAAAAAATTGGGACAACTTTCTTTGACGGCCGGATGGCCAAGTGGTTAGAGTCTCTAACTTAGAGAACCTGACTACGAAGCTTGAGATCCTGGGTTCGATTCCCGGCCTGGGCAAATATTTGTATGAATAATACGAATGTTTGTTCTCGGGTCTTGGATGTATTATTTATCTATATAAGTATGTTTTATACGTTGCCTAGTATCCATACGAATCATCATCATCATTATCAGTATTCATAGTACAAGCTTTGCTAAGTTTGGGACTAGGTCAATTGGTGTCAAGTCTCCCATGATATTTATTTTATTTATTTTTGCTTTTTTAAATTTGTGCGACCGGTAAATGGAGAACTGAAATGCATGAAGGTTGAGGTCCCCGCTGTTCTTGAGTCATAGATTTTTATTATTGTATATTGTAGTCGCGTGTGCCCCTGAACGATAAACTTAGCGGTTAGAGCACACAAGCATTTGCCAACTTAACATCACACTAAAAAAATTGGTGAATTGCCGGAAATCGAGTTGATATAGCCCCACGCAATTGCTACTTAAAATTTAGAAGTGCAAGTCTATGTTCTTCTTTTTCTTCAATACAGCATACCTGTCAAACTGTAATTTGGTCAATTTTGTCAAGTGGTAAGACTATACCAAACAGGGAATCATGATGAATGTTAGTGGATTCCCGGATCGATTATTTATTTAATGAAAAATTACAGCATTATGTACAGTAAAACCATGCGCTGTAAAATTCAAGTTATACAAAAAACACAAAAAAGACAATTATTATATCCTGTCCCATTACACAAAAAATCAACAAAGCCACCAATAAAATTAACTATCAAAAAGCTTATATTTGACAAAATTCCAGTTATTTTGTCCCATATTGCTCCAGTTTTGTGGTGTCTCTACATGACCTGGTGCCACATGTGTTGGGATCGGCACTTGACTATATCGATTTACACTAGCGCCGTGTACTGGTTTTGTTCGACTTTTGAACCTGTGAGATTACCAGTTCAGAACTAAAACTTTACCTACACTCCGTGAGCTCTTAAAAAAAACCTTCGGGTTTTAGAAGCATTCTTCGGATATTGACGATGACACGCGATCGTGATATGCGTTCTGTTATCAACTTGCAAAACTTTTCGAAATTACCGTAAATAGTTATGTAAAGAATAACCATCAGTACAAAATAGACCTTACTGTAATAATATTACGCTTATTTATCTTTTTCTAATTTTAATACAATATGACTTTTTGTCATGATACAAATAAAACAAAATCGGCATTTTCGAATTCTTCCATCGTTATTTTAAATAGAGAACACCCCCTGATATACTGTGTCTACTTCTCTTGGGTATGTCAAATTATTTTTTTTGGTCTGCATCGTTTAATATTTATTTAATGTACTTTTCAAAATCCTCGTTACTTCTACAATAACTCGGTCTTGAACCTCATTAAAATATTTACAATATTTGAAACTTACAGCTTCTTTAAAAAAAATTATATACATTTTATTATAAACAATTTCCCGTTATTGGTTATTTACAGAAATACCCTATTTAATTTGACTCCCCATAGAAATCAATTTTCGGAAAATAAACTAAATAAAATAAGTAAGTGGCGGTTTTAACTGTTCTATATGAATCAATGAAAACAAAGCGAGTGTACAATAGGGATTACTTTTATTGTTTACTGATTTCAAATAAGTTTATTAAGACATTTGATTTGTTTTTATTGCAGTAAATGGACTGGTACAGAGGTCGTCATAAAGAGACAGACTAACCCCCTGTTTTACCATTAATTAAATTTATTTGACGGATAAATGCGATGCCGTCTCTGTTTGTTTTATTCGAATAGACGAAGGACGAAAAGCCGTGGTGGCCTAGTGGTTTGACCTATCGCCTCTCAAACAGAAGGTCGTGGGTTCAAACCCCGGCTCGCACCTCTGAGTTTTTCGAAATTCATGAGCGGAATTACATTTGAAATTTACCACGAGCTTTGCGGTGAAGGAAACATCGTGAGGAAACCTGCACTAACCTGCGAAGCAATTCAATGGTGCGTGTGAAGTTCCCAATCCGCACTGGCCCGCGTGGGAACTATGGCCCAAGCCCTCTTGTTCTGAGAGGAGGCCTGTGCCCAGCAGTGGGACGTATATAGGCTGGGATGATGAAGACGAAGACGGTATCACATTTATCCGTCAGTTAAAATTAATCAATGGGTTGTGAAACCCCCCTTAAACATAAATAACTTGTGGAACTTTACATACACTAATTGAATTTCTTCGCATGTTTGTACAGGTTTTTTCTATAACCATAAAACTTCAAATGTAATTTCGCACATAAATTTCGTAAAACCCACAGGTTTAAGGTCAGATTTCAACCCACAATCCTCTGTTTGAGACGCCATAGGTCAAACCGCCAGACCACCACTGCCACTTAACTTCTATCATTAAAATAACGTTATTTATTTAGACAAGAATGATCGAATCAGTACCTAATGGGTCCCGAACGCAACAATTTAGAATACATTTACTCCCCCGAATAAAGTATCATTATCCTAATCCCCAAGCTCTCTGTGTCTCATGATTCGGGGTTCCCAAACCACTAAATAAACAAAGTACAGACAGACAATTCTCATAAACATGTAATGGTTAATTTGTAAATATTAAAAAGAGTAAAATTACCTTCACCAAAATGAGAACTTGTCGAAATAAGTTTGAAAGTAACTAATAATGCACGGAATGCGTGATGATCGTTTGATATAAGTTTATCAATTTGTATTTTGTTTCTCTTCTTTTGTACCTACAGCAAATATTTTAAATGCATACAATTATAACACAAGCGTTTGCTTATAGCTTCGCTCATGTTAACTATCAGTATCTGGTATTTGGATTGAAATTTTAAAACATCTAGCTGTTGCCCGCGATGCCGTCTGCGTAGAATTCGTTTATCGCGTTCCTGCGGAAACTGTGCAGTTTTCCGTGGTGAAAACTATACTATGTACTTCCCTGAGACTCAAACTATCTGTATACTCAATTTCATCTAAATCGGTTTAGCAGTTTAGACGTGAAAAAGTAACAAACAACAAAGAAACTTTCACATTTATAATATCTAATAGCGGAATTAAAGACTTCAGTTACAAACCTTTATTGCCTATTGCTTACCTTGTAATTTTTCGCTCTGTGTATGTTATGTGTCTGTTTCTGTATTGCTTACTATTTGTGGTGTACAAGAAAGAGTCAAGAAATAGAGAGAGAGTAATAATAAATAATAATAATAAATATCACGGGACAATTCACACCAATTGACCTAGTCCTAAAGTAAGCTTAGCAAAGCTTGTGTTATGGGTACTAAGCAACGGATAAATATAATTATATAGATAGATACATACTTAAATACATATTAAACACCCAAGACCCGAGAACAAACATTCAGAGTATTGTATTGTATTTTAAAAAGCATCATAATTCACGTATGTACTTATCTATCACGATTATATCTCTCGGAGACAATGCTTTACCTGGTAATTAATTCAAACATACAACTCTTTGACGGTGGTCGGGCTCTCTAGCTTTTCTCAACGTACCCTAAATCTTTTTCGAATTGACGGAATCCAGACACTACAAATAGATCACGCTTGACATTTTCGAAACTTCCCCTCTCGTCATTTATTGAGGTCGTTAGAGTTTCAATGAGCAGTGGATTAAAGGCTCGATCGTTCGATTGTGAAGCCTATCTTGTCGTGAGACGTATCAAATTTGAATGGCGGGGTTATTTAAGACATTTTGTAATTTTCTGACGGTCTAAGTATATTGTTAACGATGTGGGATTGAAGTGAAAAGAAGTAATTCCAAATATCCCTTTGGTAGAAATTTTCATTTTGTCTTTATGCCAAATCACCTTCTCCGTTTAGCCGTAAATGGACATTAATAATAACTTACTTATTTATTTATTTTTTATTCGACTGGCTGGCAAACGAGCAAGTGGGTCTCCTGATGGTAAGAGATCACCACCGCCCATAAACATCTGCAACACCAGGGGTATTGCAGATGCGTTGCCAACCTAGAGGCCTAAGATGATACCTCAAGTGCCAGTAATTTCACCGGCTGTCTTACTCTCCACGCCGAAACACAACAGTGGAAGCACTGCTGCTTCACGGCAGGATTAGCGAGCAAGACGGTGGTAGGTTAATTTTTGTTTAAATTGGAAATAGAAGCATTTATTTTATTCCCTATTTGCAAAAAAATACAAATCATACGCACACGTGTACCTATATGTATAATATAATAATATACAATTGAAGAAAAAAAACAAGTTTTTGCGAAATCGCGATTTCATATGCGATACGGTGAAGGAGACATCTTGAGGAAAGCTGCACACAACTGTAAAGAAGTTCAGTGTGTTAAGTTGCCAATCGGTACTAAGACTGTGTGAGAACTACAGCGCAATCCCTCTATTTCTAAGAAGTGGCCCGCTCGCTACACTCACACACTATTGACAAATAATAAAAACGGGTCAAGTGTGAGTTGGTCTTTAAAAAAAAACTTTGTGATTGGTCTGTAAGTGTCTGTAGGTATGTAACGGTCAAGAAAGAAAAAAAGAAAGAAAGAAAGTTTTATTTTGGCTCCATAAGTAGGTACCACCTAAAACTAAGACTAAAACTAGCACTAAAACTATGTTACTTGGTGACACGGCAGGATACCAAAAAGGACTTTAATTTCTGACCCACCATGGAACCTTTTCAAAGGAAAAGTCATTACGATTTTCCTTGTTAATTAATGCGATGTCACTATGACGTTTACTGTGAAATGGTTCCGTGGTAGGTCAGGGATATTAAACTCTTTGAGCTGACCATACTATAAGAACTTATACGGTAGTCAGTTCGTCTATTTTTGAATTTTGTGGTGTAAGTTATGTTGGTACCTATACAGAATTTTGGTCTCTGGTTGTAAGGAACCTTCATTTCGCGAACTCGACTCGCACGTGGCCGTTTTTTAGGGTTTCGGAGCCAAAATGGCAAAAACGGAACCCTTATAGTTTCGTCAAGTCCGTCTGTCTGTCTGTCCGTCTGCCCGTCCGTATGTCACAGGCATTTTACTCCAAAACTACAAGATGTATATCAAAAAATTTGGAGTACAGATGTCTTGTCAAAGCCGCTATTTAGTTTTGTAGTTAAATTACAAAAATAAATATTTACGTAACAGAAATTGATTTTTTTTTAACTCGCATCAACGTGTGGCACATAGTTCGACACCTCTTTTGAAAAGATAGTAAGGTTTCTCAAAAACTTTTTAGATCAAGTGAAGATTTCCGGAAATAATCGCTCCCAAAAAAGCTCCCAAAGTAGCAAAAATTGTGTCCCCTCTATCTTGTAAACCGTTGGTCCAAAAAGTATGGAAAGGTAACGCTTAATAAATACTTTCAACGAAAATTAATTTCAACATGATCATACCGTTTTAGAGTTATTGCCGAAAAACTGCGCTTCTCAACAAAAGGACGTAAGTACCGTGAAGATACGCTCTTTTTCCGGTAATAGATTTTAAGACTGTAGTAAGTGTTTTAATAGTGTTACAACGCACATAATATTACTTGATTTTTTTCGTAATGGCTACGGAACCCTATCTTGGGCGTGTCCGACACGCTCTTGGCCAGTTTTTTTTTTCGAAACGATTTCTATACATGATTAGGCGCCTAAAAATTTGAACAGGTTGTTTTTACTCTACATGTCAACATGTATGACAGATCACTTTATATTGCGATACAGTACGATAATTAATAGCGGTTCTTGCACTATCGTAGTTAATGAGACAGGCGCATGCGCTATCAATGCTTAGATCGATCAAGCACCTGTCATTATGTTGCCTTAGTTGACAAGCTTCCATAAATTATTAGTGAAATAGACTTTAATTTTATAATGAAGTAAGGTTTTAATTTGCATAAACGTGCCTGTTGGGTTCTTTTGATTGGGAGTTCTAGTTGAAATTACTCAATTTGCTTTAAGTAATTTTTAAATAATTTTGTGGTTTTTTTTAATTGAATAATGTACGAGGCATGTTTAGTCTTATTTTAGTTCAGTTAATACTCGTAGTGTGGTAGTAACTCCTATTGAAACCGAGGCCTATGTAGGCGTTTGGAGAATGATTGCTATTTGTTTCTCTTAGGCGTTCAAAATCAGCGACGAGTTCCAGAGACGCTTGGGTATTTTACACGGAGTATTTTACGTTGAAAAAGAAAATAGTAGTTTAAACAACAAGAGCATAAAACGGGACATTTTAACCGAGACGCTTTACTTGGGCCGCATGCGAGGTTTGATAATTAAGTTACGCACAAAACAGTTAAGTGCTTAAAGTAAAATGAGTTTTATGAATTAAATTAAACAGCAGCATTACGAATAAATGCTTAGTACCTGGGCGACCGAGCTTTACTCGGGTTAAAACAGTTCTAAAAGACCACATTTTTAATTTTCATTCAATTTTTATGGAATAATCGAGAAAAACTAACAAAAATGCAACATTGCCAGCTCAGCAGGTATAAACGCTCTTAAATGATAGATTTGAATGCCCATAGCAAATCCTCAGCGGCGGTTACTTTATCCATATCGTAATAAGATCGTGAACAAGATCTGATATCCATGGTGGCCCATCAATATCTATCATTACTGATCGAGATAAAGTTTCTTAATAGTATATTAAAAGATACGAGTTTCACAATCAACCTCCAAATATACTTAATCATCTACTTACTCATGTATTTAGATCCCAATCAATTACTACCGTGAGACAGTCAAGTACAATTTTTTTTATCTATTCGAACCGCTCAAAAAATATGTTATCGCGGCCCAATATAAATTATTTATACTTCGCAATAAGCGTCTGTGGTACATTATATTTTTGAAGAGTTAGATAAGTCGGTACATAGTTTTTCACTCTAATGTACCAAATGTCATTATTTTTGATTTACTATCATGGCAGAGTATGCGATCCGCATGATAACATGAAAATTAGTATATTTAGGATCGAGAGTAGAATCGGTTACGCTTTTACACTACATGGTTGGCATTCCTTGTCTGACGCAAGCACGGCCGGGCATCTATTCGAAAGATTCAACCGTCACATTTTTCTTGATCCTTTTCTGTTAAAATGGCCGAATATTCTGATACAGTTTTTTATTTACCTGGTAGAAATACAGGCACACTATCAAACAATCGAAAACGACATAAAATCTACAGCCAGTATGTAAAATGTGACCACAAAAATGAGGCGGTTAAACGCTCAAATAATCGCCCGCCCCATGACGGGAGGTTAAATGAAAAGAAAGAAAAGAAAAGAACAAGAGATATTTATTATGGTTCCATAAGCACCACCACCTTACAGTAATGAGACTAGGGGGCCTCACCATCCATTGATTAGTATTAACTGGCGGTTAGGTGTGGTGCCGTCTCTATTTGTTTTGTTCGAATAGACGGAGACGGCATCACATTTACCCGCCGGTTAACGCTAATCAATGGATGGTGAAACAGCCCCTAAAACTAGCACTTAAAAGTTACTTGGTGACACGACAGGACACCAAAAAGGGCCGCCACTCACCATGTGTTGCCACGTGTTATGTGCAGAAACGATGGTTTTCTGTGGAGCCCAAACGTTAAATATATGTATGCATGAGTCAGTTCTTTTGCCCCAGTCAGGCAAAGGAGAAAAAAAAATGTAATGTAAAAGTAAAATGTTAAAGTGTAATGTAAAACAATAGATAGAGTGCAGGTGGTAGGACCTCGTGCAAGGTCCGCCCGGATTGCTACCACCATCTTGCTCGCTATCCTACCGTGAAGCAGCAGTGCTTGCACTGTTGTGTTTCGGCGTGGAGAGTAAGACAGCCGGTGAAATTACTGGCACCTGAGGTATTCCATCTTAGGCCTAGGTTGACAACGCATCTGCAATACCCCTGGCGTTGCAGATGTTTATGGGCGGTGGTGATCTCTTACCATCAGGAGACCCACTTGCTCGTTTGCCATCTAGTCAAATTAAAAACATTTTCTTGATGCGATGCGTCCGACAGAAGGTACTGGCTGGCAAAGAATACTAGCGAGAATATGAAAATATACCGGTGATTTCATTAAAATACTAGAGGAAACCTACCTTTTAGTTCACTTTGTATTGTATAAGGATTGATTTCACACCTTGACTCATTTAAAACACACTGAAATAACAAAATAAACATTACGTAAAACAAGATCACCAAACTCGCAAAACTGCCTTCATCCCGCTCACGACCTTGCTAAGCACTATTTTATATCTCTTTCACTCCCACGCACTTAACACAATTACCGTCATTAGTAGTTTAGTGCGCGCCAAATTTTTTGCTTAACTTTTTGCGATGAAACTTTTCCTTTTGGGTCGGCAGGTAAATGATCTTTGTAGGTTTTTATACGGCTGTTTTGGTCCTTTGTTTTTGGCGAAGTCAAAGTCACTGAAATTTCACTTTTTTCCATTTTTGTGGTGATAAAAGTAGCAGAAAAGTACAGTTAACTAAAAAGATATTATGTTTAATACGGCCAAAGTTAGAAATATTTGTAAGTATGACGCGATCTTTTTAATCCTGCAAATTTTTTTTAGGATGCGATTTCACCAGAGATGTGCTCCTCGCAAATCTCTGGTGGAAACGCAGCCTTATTGGGGGATCGTACTTCATTGCCATGTTTTGTAGTTCAATACCTAATACTCAATACTTTATTCATCATCATCATCATCCCAGCCTATATACGTCCCACTGCAGGGCACAGGCCTCCCCTCAGAACGAGAGGGCGAGGGGGAATACTTTATTGCTCTTCCGCAATGTATGGTTACAGAATGTATGGTTCTATATCGAAAAGTACCCAATAGACTTTTATTCCCATGGTTTTTGTATGGAACTCTTTCGTAACTACAACTAAGTTGCTTTATTTTTATTTTCAATATCGGAAACAGATTACCCACTGGAGCAGATCTTTACGCAACGACGTAAACAATAACAAAACAACGAAACGCAACCGAGCAAGATTTCCTACGCCGGTCACTTTGGATGCTTTCGAATCGACACGGTTTTTAAACTGCGTTCAACGGATACCGAAAAATTGTTAAAATGACAATTTATTTATTCTTTCCCACGCTGATTTTTTAGGGCTCCGTACCCAAAGGGTAAAAACGGAAACCCTATTACTAGGAGTTCGCTGTCCGTCCCTTCGTCTGTCCGTATGTCACCAGTACCCTTAGTGTAAGTTTTCGGTTACAAAATACGTCCCGATCGCGTTCGCGTTAAAATCTCAATTTATATGGAAACACGAACAGCGCCTCTAGCGGAACGTTTGCGATGTTCGTGTTTCCATACAAATTGAGATTTTAACGCGAACGCGATCGAGACGTATTTTATAACCGAAAACTTACACTAAGGGTACAGGCTATATCTCATGAACCGTGATAGAAAGACAGTTGAAACTTTCACGGATTATGTATTACTGTGGCCGCTATAACGACAAATACTAAAAACAGAATAAAATAAATATTTGACGGGGGCTCCCATACAACAAACGTGATTTTTTTGGTCGTTTTTTGATAATGTTTAATTAATGTTGTATATATAGTACGGAACCCTTCGTGCGCGAGGCCGACTCGCACTTGGCCGGTTTTTTAACATCCTTGCAATACTTTGACTTATTAACTAACTAAAAAAGAAAAGTTTAAAACAAGTGATGATGTCATTTCAAAGTTTAATATCTCAAAAATGGCTGAACCGATGGCAATAAAACATAGCTGAGAACCGCCGCAAGGACACTCGATTTTAAATAAAAGAAGCATCGAAATCGGTCGATCCGTTTAAGAGCTACGATGGCACAGACAGGGATTGTCATCAAACTTATAACACCCCTTGCGTCGGGGGTTAAAATAGAAACAACGTCTTTACTACTTCGTTCTACCTATAACCTAACCTCAAACAACAAAAAGTTGGAAAACTCCCTTCAGAAATCAGTATCTCAAAAACGGCTGAACCGATTTTGATGAAACATGACTAAGGACCATCGCTAGAAAACCTGATTTAAAAAAAACCGCATTCAAATCGGTCCACCCGTTTAAGAGCTACGGTGCCACAGACAGACACACAAACACATAGCGGTCAAACTTATAACACCCCTCTTTTTGCGTCGGGGGTTTAAAACAAGGCGGGCACGCTGCGCTTGCGTCTTCATTCACCAACCCATTTCATTGAGTTATCCATAACGGTACCCGTAACGCCCACGATATCTTTACCTCTTAGAATATAAAATAAACCAGAAGCTTAACTTCTTAAGCCGAAAAATTTCACGCGCCTGTACACCATAATATTTTCATGTAAATAAATGATAAATAAATAAATGGCTACACCGATTTCGATGAAACATGTCTAAGAACCATTGCTGGAAGCTCAGCAGGTATAAACGCTCTTAACGATGGCGATCATGAGAAGACCAAAGTGCACGGTTTTTCACGTATCTCTTGCTTTCTTTACATATTCGTGCATAAAGAATACGTCCATGGAGATTGTATGTAACGCTTCTGATTTATTCTATCTTCTTCTCTTCTTCTTCTTTAGCCGTTCTCAACCTCTAAGGTGTAGGCCTCCTTCAGCTTATGCCATCTGTTCCGGTCTTGAGCAGTTTCCAACTACTTTGTTCCCGCCAGTCTTTTCATATCGTCGTACCAACGCATTTGCGATTTATTCTATATTCTGAGCATAACCTGTCTTGCTTGATAACACCATTGTTCTGGGTAAAGAATAACTCTTGTGTTATTAAATGGTAAAACAAAAGAGTGCTTAATAATGAGTTGTGCCCATCAAGTTTTTGTAGTTAATTAGATGTAGACATACAATAAATATGGTAGAACTATGAGCGCAGTGACCCTTGTCAGAATTAAACGTGTACGCACTCGTAAATCCTATGTCAAAAGGGCAAAAAAATAACTTTTATTAGTTGTGCCATGTCTGTCTTTCTGCCCACGACTTAGTTTCACAACTCAGCACTAGACAACTGTCGTATAATGGGGGTACATAAATAATCCCGGTGACAAAGTAGTAAGTACGATAAAATTGTGAAAAAATGCAAGAGGCTTTGTTGTTTCTTTTTATTATTCTATATCAAAAACCTAGTTTAGGTTTAGGTTTAGTTATATAACGTTTATTTACGATGAAAGTCAAACAAAGGTCAAACGTTATTTTGCAAATATACAGACGATCAATTAGCTTTTTTTTTACGCAAATGGTTTGGAATGAGTTATAAAAAAATTGTTCGTTAAATTGATGACGTTTACCACATCATATTCCAATTTTAAGCAGCGGTTGGAGAGCATGCGATAAAACCTGCGTAATACGGTGCGTCACTGCGATTACGTACAACTTTTTAAGTAGTATTTAGGCGGACCAGTATCGTGGGTTTGACTAACCCGTCGTAGTAAAGTCATTTATCAATTAAGGCTGACAACCACTTATCAATGTCAAAAAAAATCCACGTAAATAAGGATCAATGCCAATTGATGAGCGCTTTACTAAAATTTAGTAATTCTAAAGCTTGAATGAATAAATCTAAATAAATAAATACCCATTGCGTAATACATACACACTAATTGTCTAGTAGCTTAGGCGGACCAAAGCTTGTGTTATGGGTACTAAGCAACGGATAAATATAATTATATCAGTTATCAACATATTAAATACATATTAAACATCCAAGACCCGAATGAACAAACATTCTGTTTTTCATTACAAATATCTGGCCCCGACACGGGAATTGAACCCGGGACCACAAGCTTTGTAGTCAGGTTCTCTAACCACTTGGCCCTGTCAAAAAAAAATCTTGCAAGTTAAATTTGACAACTTCCAGTAGTCAGATTGTCTTGAAATTGAATACTTATGTAATCGCGTGACAATACAATAATCTAGTAGTGACATCTTGGTAGTCCAGCCAGGATCGTCTCCGCAGGACGGAACTCTTCAACGGTTAATAGCATCGACTTGAGACTTGGTATGCAAATGTAGTTTGGGTGACAATGCAAGTACAGTCAACAAAAAGTGCTGTCAGCAAAGAAAATCTAGTATTAAAAATTAATTTTCTATGGTTGGGTTATTCACTTTGACTGTAGAATTTTGATTTGTATGCAAATCCCGTACTGACTTCGCATCTCCGTGCGATGTGCGGCGTGCGTGACGGTGCAATTTGGCTGTGAATATCGTCGTACGCACCACACCCTGCTGAGTGCAGCGGTAGTGTGATAACCGGCTTACTGGGTTCATCATCATCATCATCATCTCAGCCGTAATAGGCCTTGTTGCTTCGGTTGGCAGCGGCTTGCATCCACCGTGAACCCGCGACTGTAACCAGGTCATCCGTCCATCTCGTTGATGGTGGACGTTAGTGGCTGGCCTACAGGCTTAAAATGTAGTTTTTTTTTTTTTTTATACTGTAGTGTAATAAAATAGTACTGTTTTGCAGGTGGTAGGACCTTTTGCAAGGTCCGCCCGGATTGCTACTACCATCTTGCTTGCTAATCCTGCCGTGAAGCAGCAGTGCTTGCACTGTTGTGTTTCGGCGTTGAGAGTAAGACAGCCGGTGAAATTACTGGCACTGAGGTATCCATCTTGGGCCTCTAGTTTGGCAACGCATCTGCAATACCCATGGTGTTGCAGATGTTTATGGGCGGTGGTGATCTCTTACCATCAGGAGACCCGCTTGCTCGTTTGCCATACAGTCAAAAAAAACTGTAATAACACTGTATTACCCTACAGCTAGGCGAAAACCTCTTCCTTGGTTTTCTATTCGCCCTGCCTGCCATTTATGTCTGGCTGGTTGCTCGAGAATGCGTCTAGGTCATTCCGCCATCTCCGTTCGCCTGCCCCAGCCCCGGCAGCCATCTTGGGGTATCCAATAAGTGAGAATCTGGACGGCCGATAAATTCATAAAGATTAACGAAGTAATTAAGAAACAAATGATTATTTAAACACTTATCAAATTGAGACGATGAATCTGGCACGAATTAACAAGAATGAACCAAAAAGTTTCAACTTTCAAGGTTTTATTAAAGTGCACAGTAATAATTTACTTCTTGTATTTTTACCAAAGCGTTAAAGACACGCTTCATTAAAACGTATATGGTT
>NC_133491.1:693707-777808 GCF_025370935.1 Choristoneura fumiferana
TTTTTTATTTGAAAGCAGGTTTCCTAGCGTAGCTAAAAGCTAGGTTTTTGTAGGTTAGGTTATTTAATGTTGGGTCGTCATTATTATGTACCTACATCGTTACGGTTAATTTCGATAAATGTAAATAGAACTCACGCAAGTGTATAATTTTTTCAATTATTCAAATTTAAACGTAAATATATAAATGGCCGTAATCTAACACATAAACAAGACGAACGAACAAATATAATTACAAGTCCCTTTGCATTGGCACTCACACAAACACGAATCAACGCACACAGCCGTGTCTGTCCACTAAATCTATGGATAGGGTTGTCGATTATTTTGCAAGAGGCAAATCGTTAGCAAAATGGCATTCTATCAAATTTTTTTGACATTTGAAACAAATTCTGGTCTAATACAACACAAAATGTCATATCGAATACCTTTAGTAGGCATTATAATAAATGAAGCTAAATTATTCAAATACAAGAAGTTAGAACACTTTAATAGTAAAAACCAAATTACGCATGGCTTTATTAGTTATATTTTGCTTGCAATTACGCAAGGTCTTGAAATGAAATGCAATGATTTATTCATGCATGCGGAGATTGGGTTACAATCAAAATTCAAAATTATTTATTTATAAAAATACAGTACATAATAAAAATAGTTTTAGAGATCGAGTAGAGTAAATTACAACGGTATTTTTTTCCAGTTCTCTGCCAGCTCAATTAACCACCATTTGTGGTTTTGTCCGTGAAATTTTGATTCGCAGGTTAATTAGGTACACGAGTAGAAAAAAAATCGTAGTTCACAGTATGTTCGGAACCGTTTTACCTAAAATCTGTGTTACCCAGTTGTTGCCAGCCCTGTAGCGTACACACAAAACCAACTCCCGCGGCAGGCTTTCACATCGTCGATATGTCAAGAGAGGCTTGTGCTCACTTTGTGCGCTGGGAGAGTCGGTACAGTCACCAGCACCAATATGTGACACAACAAGCGTGCATAAATATCTGATACGACTCTATTTCTAGGCCGGAAGGATGTGTCAGATATTTTTGCACGCTCGGCTGCGGCAGATATTAATGATGGTGACTGTACACGCTGGAATGTTGCCGGGATAAATGATACATTAATGTCAAAATCAAAAACAAAAGGTTACTTTAGAAATATTATCATGGGACAGTTGACACCAATTGACCTAGTCCCATACTAAGCAAAGCTTGTACTATGGATACAGGCAATGGATAAACATACTTATATAGATAAAATGCATACTTAAATACATATAAAACATCCAAGACCCGAGAACAAACATTCGTAATTAATCTGCCCCGGCCGGGGATCGAACCGGGACCTCCAGCTTCGTAGTCAGGTTCTCTAACCACTTGGCCATCCGGTCGTCAAAATAGCAGCCTAACGCATAAAATATACCTAAACTTGGAAGATTCCGTACGCAATACGAAATCCTTAGAAAAGTATTATTTGATTTTTTCGTAATAGCCACGGAACCGTATCCTGGGCGTGTCCGACACGCTCTTGGTCGGTTTTTTATGACATTACATTAGCCAATTATATGGGGTGTTTTTGTTGATTCTGTTTTTGGATTGCATTCTTGTGAAGGATGGCACGACGGATGGGTGTTAGTCGTAGCGTTTCCAAGGGAACTCTAAATAATTAGGCCACTAAAGATTTAAATTGTTTGTTACAGGTAATATTCGTGATATCTTATCAGATCTACAAACAACTAAAATCTTGGTCAAGATCATCAATACGTTGAGGTAAACGTAACCTACTTAAGTACTTACTCCCCTGGCCCTGGCTCAGCAACCTGAAGTGGATTTCGCCTTCAATATTCATCATCATCTCAGCCGTAGGACGTCCACTGTTGGACATAGGCCTCCCCCATAGACCTCTAGTTGCTTCGGTTGGCAGCGGCCTGCATCCACCGTGAACCCGCGGCTTTAACCAGGTCATCCGTCCATCTCGTTGGTGGACGTCCTACGCTTCGCTTGCCGATCCGCGGCCTCCACTCGAGAACTTTTCGGCCCCAACGGCCATCTGTTCTCCGTGCTATATGGCCCGCCCATTGCCACTTCAACGAGCTAATTCGCTTGGCTATGTCGGTGACCCTTGTTCTTCTATATATCTCCTCATTTCTGATATCAATATTAGTTCACTAGTTAGTGCCTTCAATATTAGTTGGCACCAATACACCCAGAAGCCTTAGTGGATGCCTTAGGCCGTATTGTGTAAAGCCGAGTTTAGACTTGCAAGGAAAATCGTGCAAGTTGCATTACATTGCGGTGCTCGATTGACCACTACAAACTCGTTGGCTTTACGGCCTCGCAATGTAATTCAACTTGCACGATCTTTTCCTATCCTTATTTTCAGTCGTGTGCCAGAAAGAAGCAGATAAAACGATTGTGATTGCAAATGCGTTAGGCAATAAGGCCTATATCTGACACACTTGGACACATTATATTCAATTTTATTGGTGACTATAGCAACTTAGAGTAGGTAACCAACAGGGTCATAATAAGTAATATAAAACTTAATTTTTATAAGAATTATCTTTTCAGGTCTATGCATAATTATAATTATGTTTCAAATTCGTTATTTACAATCTCGGAAACAGGATTAGCTGTTTTTTATTGCTTCATATTCGCGGCCAAATAACCATCGTAACCGGTTTAGCTTTTTGTAATTTCGTTACTGCCTTGATTAAGTCATTATTTGGTAGTTTATATGTCGTTAAAGATGAGCCCGCTGGCTTTAGTGTGAAAAAAAAAATCGTTGATGTCTTGTGACAAACTATTTGTACTAATGTTTGATTATTTTGTTTTTTACCCGACTGCCCTATGTGAGGAATATAAAGTTTTGTATGGAAGTTGAGGCGCTAATAAGTCCTCTTGTGACGAGTAAACTTTATCTCCATACAATATAAATAAATATCATGGGACACTTGACACCAATTGACCTAGTCCCAAACTAAGCAAAGCTATATTTTTTTTATTTTCAAATTTCAATGTTTTTCCACTTGTATCTCATATTAGTATCAGGTATCAGGGCAGTAGCCCTAACATGAGTTTTTTTACCATCCTGTATATACAATATCAGATTGAGAACAAACTTTTTCCATTCACAAAATTAAATGGGCGTGACAAATGAGGAACCCTTGAAGAACCAGACGTTCCGACCCTTGCGAGTGAGTCAACAAGTTGTTAAGCACTTAAGTTTGTACTACTTTATTTGCTGACTGTACTTTTTATGGACTAATGGCTTTTTATGACTTTCAATATCATCAAAACTATACCAAATAAAAAAAATATAATTATATACCAATTTTTAAGTCAATCTGATTAAAATTTGACTTGCAAAATATGACCTGAACAAAAACATTGCGAGTTGATTTATTTAGGCTTTTATATATCCTATCGCAAGGTAACAAGCATCCTCCCATAATGAGAGTGATTGGGCCATATTTCCCACGCGGGCCCAATGCGGATTTTGAACTTAAATTGGCAAGTTGGTAAAAGCTTGCAACTAAAGTAACACTGCTAAAACTACGTAACTTTAACAAAGATCATGATCTGTCAGACAATCATGTTCTAAATCAAGGTCACCATGTCATTACCAAGCCATGACCCGACATCAAGGCGTTATGGCAAAGCCTTAACATGACTTGTAGTCATTTGGAATCTTAATGATTTCCGTTAGATGATGTTCTTAGTAATATTTTGTGGAAACTGACGCATTTTATTTCACAGAATTAGAATAGTAGAAGTTTAAACTTAATTGGTTTGAAATGTTACAACAATATCAAAGTTTAGAATGACTGACTCATCACGAATGAAAATTTTTTTTGGTTTTCCTAATTTCGACTGTTTACGCAAACAAACGGCTAAGTGCGTATCGGACTCGTGCACCGAGGGTTCCACATTTTTAGGCGTCTATAAAAATCCAGTGTTAGCAGAGCCCCTCTCCTAAACAAATTGTAGGTAGGTACGCAGTGTAGGGTAATTTTACATGGTTAGGCAGAATTTTGGCCTTCATAAGAAAATTTCAAGTTTCAAAAAATACCCTACTTAATCTCTCCTTATACGAAGATACTTTTATCCCGGAAATATTTTACATTAATAGTGCAGAAGAATACATAATTAGTTCTACTCTACACGATAGTTAAATATATCCTCCATTTACATGTAAAGTAGCTCTAATGAGCTATTGTAATACACATTAATTATTTTTATCTTAAAAACGTCCGTCGTAATGAACTGGTGAAAGCATTTGGGCCGTTGACTAGAATTGATTCGATTCAATTTTTCAAACAGATAATTTTTGAGATAACAAAGCAAAGCACAGAAGATGTATTACATGCTTTAGCTGACGTGGAATAAAGTTGTTTCATCATTTATCATCAACTCGGTCTATTCTTTCTCCCATTGCAGGCTACATGCCTCTTCTTAGAATGTGAGAGCTTGAGCTGTAATTCCCGCGTAGGCCCTGTGCGGATTGGGAACGTCGTAACGTTAAATCGCTTCACAGGTTTTTCAGGTTTCCTCACAATGTTTTCCTTCGCTGTAAAACCTTCACCGCTCGTGGTAAATTTAATCCACGATCACCTGCTCGAGAGTCAAATCACTAAGGTCTGTTACTTTCCACGAATTTATCACACTTGAACTAAAAGAATTTCTTTGCTCACCCACGACCTTATGATAGCTACATTTATGCAAGATATGCGTGTTCATGCAGTTCCTCTATCTCCACATCCACATATCAGTAACGCCTGATTCAATAAATTAATGATTACACTCGTGTAAAGGAAAAATGTCATAACGCTGGGTTTAGACTTGCAAGGAAAATCGTGCAAGTTGCATTACATTGCGGCGCTCGATTGACCACTGCAAACTCGTTGGTTTAACGGCCTCGCAATGTAATGCAACTTGCACGATTTTTCTTGCAAGTCTAAACTCGGCTTAAGAGACAAAGCGTGTTGTGAAGGTGAGTGTATATTTTATTCGCACAAATAGACGTAAATGTTAATGTGTACTTTGCTTTAATATACATTAATTAAACTGCGGGTAATCATTTATTACTTGGTTTACTTATTGTTGCAGAATTGGCTTTAAAATTGAATTCCGAGTCTAATGCAAAAAATAGTTTACGTAAATTCAACTTAGATCAAGTTTCTTTTACCATTTAATAAACACTGTAATCTACTGTTTAATTTTGTTGTTTTTTAAGTAAAATAATAAATTAATGGTAGTCCGGTGTACCTATATATTCTTACCACAAATTCAAATGTAGGGTGTTCTAGACTTAATTCTTAATTCTTATTCTTATATATTTCATAATGTCATAAGTATAGTTACAGTAGTTTGAATTCATTTTTTTTTTTGTTTATTTGTTGTCTTTTTTAAGACACATTTTTTTGTACAATACAATCAAAAAGAAAAAAGCCGTAACTCATATTGCAATACACAAATAGCTGATACAATAACATGTCGATTTATAGTTCGTGACACTGCATAAATAAAATTAAGGCTATTGTGTTTTAAAAAATAAAAAGGGTAATGAACTCTCTAGTTAGTAAAACGTCGTATTATCCAATAATCTTGACAGCCGCAACAGCACCGTGTCATTAAAATTAATCGTTTCAATGATTAATTAATTAATTGCTACAAAAATAATGACCATCACATAAATTTGTCTATGGTAAGCTGGACTATGAATTAAAATTTGGTTTGTGTTTTTTTACCAGTTTGTTAATTCTATTTTAGTTTATGTTAACTGCTTCTAGACCTAAATATTAGTATTTTTTTTGCACAGAATTCTAAGAAGACGTCGAAATCTGAAAAAAAGCTTTCTTTCTTATTTATAAGATTTCAATATAAAGACTACCAACAAAAATTCCTCAAATCATTGTTATACTCGTCTTAACCCATTAAATTATTTCGAAATGTTTAAAGATTTACAAAAACTAATACAATTGACGAAACACTTCAAGATGAAAAGATTTTGTGTTATGAATACTAAAAGTCGTCATGTTATATTATTATCGTGGCAATTTATTTAAATTGTCCACTTGTAAATATAACAATTAATAACCCACCCACACACCACAGTAATAATGCACCGCATACTATTTGGACCCCAATGGGCAGTATGTTGAATGCATGTGTTGAATTTCGGTAGAATGTGATATGTCTATCGTAGGCGTGCACCGTTGCTTGTAACATAGAGCTAAATACAAGGGCCTTAGAAAGCCCTTTAGAAAGCCTTTTAGAAAGAAAGAAAATTAGGTTAAAGAAAAAAGAGAAATTTGTCAATGAGTTTAAAGTATTTAAAGAAGACTATTAAAATTACGCTTTTTATTATTAATTAGAAGCCATGGGCTCCGCAGTGGTAGTCTTTGAAATTCATTAGAAGGTTTGTGTCTGTGGACATCTTACTGCTGGAAAATTAATGATAACCAAGATTCTATGAATACCCCTATTCTAAGTATTCTATGGATCTCGATAAACTTCATCCACATGCTCCGATCTTTAGCGCGGTTAGTCTTTAGCCAGACCATCTCTTTAGACTACGCTCTCTGAGTCTTTTACCATAAGTTTTTTCATCTGCTGTTTATTTTCTAGGTTTACATTACGTCTGTTAACAGCATTTTCGTATGGGTCCATATCACCTCTCATAATTGTCGCAATTAATGATGTAAATGTTTGTCATAATGTATTGTTTTTGATAGCTGTTTTTTCTCTGAATCCATCAATTGTCCGGGATTTTTATGAAACAAACCTAACCTAACCTATAGAGTTGTACAAGATAACCATTTAGTCATTACAAAAAAAAATGTTTTAGACGGAAAAAAATATGAATAACAAAAATGATGACTTGCGAATCTTATGAGAGAAGATGCGCGAAGACCGAATTTACCGAGGTCACAATCGTCAATATTGGGGGACCGACTAAAGAAGAGGACTATTCAAAATAGCCACTATTTGTTATGTTTCAACTTGTAATAAAACTACCAACTTTGACTAAAGAGCATGGAAATCTTGCTGTTCCAAATTATAACTAATGAAAAAGTGTTTACGCTAACATTTCGTTTTACCCATCGCAAATATATTAGGGCGATGAACGCAACGTTTTCTTTAAATCTTGCCTGGAACGCAGCTGAAGGTCTAACTAAATTAAATGACAAAACTTTCGTGTCACAATTCACTGACATACGGTTAATTACAATTACACTCTGTGTTATTCTAACTATAGAAAAACAAGTGGGGTTCAAAGACACTTTTGTATTTGTAATGTTTTTTTGTATCAATTCCATAAACGGCTTTTACTAAACAAAACCAGTCACCTCTGCAGCGCCTCTACTCTATGCCCCGTTAACATTACACAACGCTAGAGCACGGGCTCGGCCGTTACTCTGCCAATGTGGCCGAGCGCGCGCACACCGCAGTCACGCGTCAAAAAATAAATATAAAAAAAACTAAACGTCACTCAACTTTGACAGTTCGTTTTTCGCGCGCAAAATCGTGCCAGGAAGCGTGTTGGAAAAAGCCTAAGCTGCAAATTTTGTGCTTTGTGTTGTGTGTGTGAGTGATAAAGGTTAATTTTTGTTGGTTTTGGGATCGTTGAGATGTGTCAATGGATTTGTACGCATTACCGGTTGGGAACTCTTGTTAGGTACGTATTTTTTTTTGATCGATGATTTAATGGTATGACGAATCAGCTGATTCGTACAGGGAAGTGCTTAGTTGTTAGGATCGTCTCGTTAATCATTTTTGTCAATATCGTATTGTATCTTTTTTTAGATTTGTGGTTTACTATTTGTGGTGCTTGAATAACTTTATCAGATGATTGAATCTATAGTACGATGACTAGTCATTTAAATTTATGTCAATCGTGACTATTTCAATTGTTATTTCATTGTCATGTGAAACTATTGAAGTCAAAAAGGTATATGAAGTTCCAGTTTTAATAATACTATGTAATTTTATACCATATCAATAACTATGACATAAAAACGAATACCGTCAACATCGGAAAAACATTTATGAATTTGTTTCATTCTCCAATGGACCTGGGCTTCAGTCAGTATAAATAAATTAAGAAATTAAACACGCGCTTAGTTCACATTACCCTTGGATATCTTTATCACTTGTGTAAATACACTTACAACCGTTTAAATCTATGTAAATTAGTACGCTAAACTGTTTAAATACGAAACTGTTAATCATATACCGACTTGCATAAATTACATTTAAATATCACCAAAAACACCATAGTAACGTAACGTAAAAAGTAAAAAAAATATCAAAAAAATGCGGAAGACAAAATTACGAAAAGTCTAACTCAATGTCACACGCGTCACAAGTCAGCGTCTTGTCTAAACAAAAAGTTGTAAGTGATTATACATTTTTTGTCGTTACGACGTTCTCCATATAGCGTGCTGTTACGCGTGTTAACTCTGACATATAATTACAAATTGTTTGAAAGTGAGTTTTTGTTTGCTAATCGTCATTTTAATTGCTAATTTAACGCCCGTGGTGCTATTACGGCTGTCTGGGATGCTTCTTTTTGTTAAGTGTTTAAAGTTATTTTTAGCTAAGATTACGGTATTTTCACTTTTATTTTGCATTTGTTTTGTACATGTTGCAACCTAAAACAACAACGATGTTATTGCAACTTTTTCAAAAACTACTTAATGTTGGACAATAGACATAAATGGATCAAAATAAAAGATAGATTAAAGTGGTTTTTATTTCTTTGCAAGATATAAAAAAGTTCTTGGTAAGAAAAACGAACTACTTAGTGGTGTACAAGATACACTTAGATTACACTTAGTGGTAAACAATAATTAAATTTTCATCATCAAAAACATGAACACCGAAAAAAATTGCAGAAGTCTGAAGCTACTTCAAAAGGATGGCCTCGCTTTTAAATTTGGGCAAGTTATCAATCGTGTGAAACACTGTACAGAATTTTTTACTGGCAGGCAGAAGTGCCACAAAAAACGTACACACTTCAAATAATATATGGCTGTGATAACACTGTTTTTTTATTTAACAAAGTTCACTTTCGTTTATTCCCATTAAACGCACGCATTTATTTAATAATTCAGTGGGCTAATGTTAAAAAAAAACTCGCTACCTTTTCAATTATCCACTCGCACGCAGCTCCTAACAACGGCTATTAACTGAGCTCTATTAGTGCATGGCTGTGCGAGCGAGTCGAGTGGGCGGGGCCAATCGGATACAACAATCAGGGAAAGGGTTTGAAAAGAGATACAAGTGTTTTTATATTTTGTTTTAATTAGAATAATAACGATTTTAATTGCGTGTATTTTTGTAATACATACATCGGAATTTAGTGTTTCAAATGGTATTGTTTTTGAAGATCCCCAAGTTGTATCTATCCGAAAATACTGTCGCTGTAAGCTGATTCTAAAGACCCACTGCGCGTGGCGAAAAGTTCCGCATGAAGCAAATATCGAGCACTAAATAGAAAATTCTTATGATTAATTGAGTCCCACTGCTGCGAAAAGGATCTTGTTTACTTCCAAACCACTATGTATCCAGTTTGTAATTGACTAATAGTTTACTTCTGCATCCAGCTCTTCATGTTATCTCCGTCTCTATTTGTTTCATTTCATTTCATTTCATTTCATTTCATTTATTCGTTGCAGCCATGGTATTATAAGATGGCAAATAAATATTACAGTGCTACATGGACCCTGCTAGGGCAAAGCAACAACTTATCCTTAACTTACTCTAGGATTGATACTAATATGAATATTCTTACTTAATTAAATAATGTCATAAAATCAAATCACACAAATTACATTAAATCATATTAGATGTTTCACCTACATTACGATGCATGGGTTTCGATAGGCACCTAAATAGACACTAGATGGGCAAGCACCCGCAGACCTAATAATGCTGTAGGCGGCGGTGATCACTGACCTCTTTGCTCGTTTTCCAGCTGTTTGATAAAAAAAATCTAAAAAAGTTTGTGGTAAAAAATGTTTTTTTTTTATTGTACTTGAATTATCTTTCATTCTACATAATTAACAACCGAATTTCAAATAAATCTGACCACTCAAAGTGAGTTAAATTGAAGTTCAAAGATTTGACTATCCAATACGGCATGCTAAACATAAGCTTGTAGAAGCTCAAGTAACCTAGAACAGTAACCATGCTTTATCATTACAAATCGTTCAAACACTTCGAAATCCTCTTCTCAAATATCAAGGCCGATCCTTGTAAACAGTTAATCGTGTGTAATGAAATTTGATCGCGCAAATCGACAGTTCTAGGTCACTGCGTACGCGTCTTTACATAGGTTAGCGCCACAGTTGGCGAGCGAGCGAGTTGGAGTTAAGGGGATCCCATGCCCCAATGACCTTCGATCTGAATTCCTTAGTTTTCTAATGTTTTTGTAGCTTATTTTTTAACAGCAACGGCTTTAAGCAATAAAGTATCCCATATTTACTTCAAAGTTCATTGTGTTCGAGATATTTGGCATCAAAATTGAACAATTTTAGGCCAAAAAAGTGGTTTTCTGACCATAACATTTTTGCTAATTAGTTTCAAATGAAAACCCTCGACACGTTTTTAGAGACGTCAAAGACGAACCCAAATAAGATGTAGATTTTGTATATGTTAGATCGTTCACGTCAATAGAGATACGAAATACTTAAGTGTTTTTTTAGACAATATTTAAAAAATCATATGAAATTAAGTATTCATTTTTTCGAAATCCGGTAGTCAAAAATGGAGATAAAAAATTGAAGAACCGACAGCCGTTTGACTTATAATTCTATGTGTAGTGCAAAAGTAGGAGATACGATTCAAAACTTGTCAAAAACCAACGAAAACCTCGGGTAGCCCCTTAAGATAGGGGTAGTGAAATAAGTAGATTGATAAACAAGGGTTGTAAGTGATCAATTACACCCAAGATTTAGGCACACGAACGAGCAAAATGAGCGAGGGTGCTGTTTAACATTTACTCGAGTTGAACACTACTTTTCATCACAAATGCGAGGAAATAAAGAAAAACCGTTATTATAAATGTATACGCAATTTGTAACAGAGCGGAAGAAAATTATCGCGCCAAACAGTCTTTTGTTTTTTTTTAATGGCTCGCTCTCTTTGACTTTGGCACATTCAGCCAGCACTGACCAGCAGCATTATAAAAGCAAAGAAGTTTGGAGGTAAATATCACGCATTACAATCTCCTTGTTTACCAGTTCGTGAATAAAAAGGAGCACCATTCGATTTTTAAATTTACTTACATCCCTAAAGACGGATTTCAAGTTAAATGCAACCTACTTTCAGAGCTTAAGTGATGAAAACCAAATAACCGCGTGAGAAAAAAATTGAATGGCTTTAAGAAATGGATGATCTTTAATCAGATATCATGCACAGATATATTAATAAGATATGAACCTGTTAGACAGAACAGAATTTTCTTCAGGTGAGATACGGGTCAATCGCGGGTCAGTGTTATATAAAAAAAATGGTAGAGACTAGAGGGACACAGGAGAAAATGAAAAACTGGAACAATACTATACTGTCGGACCTTTACGATTCTAGTAAGTAAAACTGATCCATAACCATAATTATTCATAGTTAAAATACCACGCACAGGACTTATCACGCTAACACACACGAGTAATATTTACCTCGACGCTTCGGCAACATTACAGTGTGGCCGTGGTCACGAGTAGACTGAAGTGTGGGGTGTCAAGTCTGCCTAGCAGCGAGAGTCCTTCGAACTACCCGCACTTGATCACAAACAGTACCGGCACTCATATCACGAACTACCCGCACTTGTTCATTTTATTTGTCACCCCATCACACCGACACACAACACTAACAACGTCCGATCGTCCCTCAGAACATTCATCCCGACGCCGACACTTATTTATGTATGTATGTATGTAAATACTTTATTGTACATAAAACAACAAATAATACAAAAAGAAAAAAAACAAAACAAAGTACAAAGGCAAAAAGGGGAATTTATAACAGGATTCCACGAAGATGAAAGCTTATAACCATCGTCCCGGTAAAAATTTTTATGCTTTTTTATTTCAACTGCTTCACGTACCATTTTTGATTAAAAATTACGTTCCGTGGATAGAATTTTGGGATTGTGAAGCTCAATCCAATGGTTTGGTCCTGACTCCAATAAATGCTCGGCTATGAGTGAAAATCACGAAATTTTAAGACATTATACCATAATTATTATTTAGTAAGGATTCTTCTTCTTTGTCGGATACTCTTGGCAGATCAGTTGTGGTTACGTAGCACGTCGAACAATTCTACGCCAGTTCTCCCTGGCTGTCGCTTCTTTGGCGCAAGTGTTGAGAGGAGTGTTTGTTAGGGCCTTTATCTGGTCAGTCCAGCGCATGGGAGAACGTCCTCTTGATCTTTTCCCATTTACCCTTCCCTGCATAAGGATCCAAGGATAAGGAGCAATTAAAGCGGCCCAGGTTTTCAGTTACTCTTCGTTTATATCAAATCTGTCATTCACTACAATGGAACTGGAAATCTCAAGTTTTGTAGTTAGAGTCACATACTACTACAGTTTCCGTTCGTAAATAAAATAGATTCTTTTAAAACTCATTAACACCACAACCCGCGATGCAACTTGCAGTACCTTTACTTGTAAACTAAAGGTAAAATCCCCGTGTGTGCCCTTAGTGTTAGTTTCGGTTACAAAATACGTCTCGATCGCGTTCGCGTTAAAATTTCAATTTATATGGAAACACGAACAGCGCCTCTAGCGGAACGTTTGCGATGTTCGTGTTTCCATACAAATTGAGGTTTTAACGCGAACGCGATCGTGACGTATATTGTAACCGAAAACTTACACTAGGCACTGTGCATAATCCACGTCCCTTGATAACTCAGTCACGTCACATCATCGCCATATTTCCCGATATATCTAACTCTGACACTGTCGGTGACAATGAAAGACGGAGCTCCCTCAGGTTCGCGGGAACGCGCCGATGCAAACTTGCATTAATAATGTATTAGCCGGGATGCGGGATATCCGTGAGAGACTTGATAGCGTGGTCTGGAGGTGAGTGCGTAACATAGCATGGACTTACATATACGACATTCAAAAATACTTAAAATTTAACTGTTAGATAGAACAAGAACAAGGTATGCTTCAATATGACCCACTCTTATCCCTATTATTATTAATAATATTTTTAACAATAACAATGAATCTTTATTGAACGTACAGAAAACAATAACATAGACAGATTTTCTAAGGTATTTATATACCTTTTCTTTGCTGTATTTATTATAGCTTCGGACTGATATTTTCCAAGCAAATTAAATATAGTACATAATGTTATCTTTTTCATCATAATTATGTTCTAGCAAATAAAGAGTCAGAAAAATTCGACCATTGAATATTTTATCAATAGATATTTCAGCTCCAAAGTAACTCATAATTATTTCTATTTCTTATAAAACATACATAGCATTGCGTATGAGAAGTATGTTTCTAAGCATAAAAATATCAGGGTCCAGATTTCATAATGCATTGCATACGTTGCATACGTGGGATGAGAGGGTCCCTAGCTTAATACTACCCTTGTGAATTCAATGATAGTTTACATTGATAAACTCTTAGGTCAATATAAATCCTAGTATAATATTATAAATTCTCATTGCTTTTGCCCAAGCATCTATTGATTCAACCACTTTCGCAAAAGCTTTCATCAGTGGTAAACCTACAAGCTGCGACGTTGTAGTCAAGTAACATGCCAGTTTTTCCAGGCGAAAGCTCGCCCGCCTCGATCTCGAAACCAAGTTTTTTTTGATGTGAAGAGCGACACAATTAAAATTCGCGTCCGGTAACCGAAACTGGAAGACACTCGATTGGTATTTCACCAGGGGTTGTAGGGTTGTTTGATACAAGTAGAAATTCAAATCAGCGTGTATTTTTAGGGTTCGGGAGCCAAAATGGCAAAAACGGAACCCTTATTGTTTCGCCATGTCTGTCTGTCTGTCCGTCCGCGGCTTTGCTTAGGGACTATCAATGTTAGAAAATTGTAATTTTGCACGGATATAATAATTCTGAGTTTTTCGAAATTCATGTGCGGAATTACATTTGAAATTTACCACGAGCTACGGTGAAGGAAAACATCGTGTGGAAACCTGCACAAACCTGCGAAGCAATTCAATGGTGCGTGTGAAGTTCCCAGTCCGCACTGGGCCTGCGTGGGAACTATGGCCCAAGCCCTCTTGTTCTGAGAGGAGGCCTGTGCCCAGCAGTGGGACGTATATAGGCTGGGATGATGATGATAATAATAGGTAAACTATACCGACAAAATGGTACAATTAAAAAGGGCCAATAGACAGAGAGACAGACAGAGTATGTATGCTCAACGAATCTACGGTTTTATAAAAATGACAATATTCAATCTCGTATTTCCTAGCTGTATGAGCAAAGTGTCCTACCACCTTGACCACCGGACCGTGTTTACACAAAGTCGTGTTTAAGTAAAATAAAAAAAACACCCCACTACGTCTATGGGAGGTACCCTACTTTTACCTTCCAGACTTTTTTTATTGTACCACTTTGTCGGCGTGACTGATATGTATATTCATGCCAAATTACAGCTTTCTGGTACTAACAGTCTCTGAGCTTAGCCGCGGACAGACAGACAGTCGGACAGACATGGCGAAACTATAAAGGTTCCTAGTTGACTACGGAACCCTAAAAATGCGTTCATTGAATCACAATCCCCCTAATAAGTATTATAAGTGCGAAAGTTTGTAAGTCTATTTGTTTGTTACCATTGCACTTCACGTCTAAACCACTGAACCGATTTAGATGAAATTCCAGTATACAGATAGTTTGATTCTCGGGAAGGGACATAGGATAGTTTAGGAAAATTGCATAATTCCCGCTGAATAACGATAAAATAATTCTACGCGTAAGAAGCCACAAGCAATAGCTAGTGTTAATTATGTCAAAATTTCTGTTATTGAGCGACAAAAACTATCTGCAGCTAAACATCGTTTTTTTAGCATTAGAAAAAAGGTAAACGATCTTAAGGCACTTGTCCTACCGCCGACGATGAGCGAGAAGCGAGTAGAGCGAGTAACTAGAAACGAGTGGGTGAGCAGCGAGAAGCGGGTGTAGTTTTGTCGCTGGCTGTAAGCGAGTGTTCGAGTGCGATGGGCGATTACTCGCTCCACTCGACTCGCTCGTGCGTAACGGCCGCCAAGCTGACATCGCTGAGCGAGTATCTATAGCTCAGCGAGTTTTGTAGCTCTTGTCGCTGCGACAAAAGATGTAAGAGCGAGTTCTCGCCGATTGTGTGAACAGCCAGCGATCAATTATTAATATATGTGTCTCTTTTACTCACACAGGATCTTATATCTTTTGTTCGTTTCTTGAGCGAGAATATAGTCGATAGCCAATCGTTTCCTCGCTGGCGGTGAGACAACTGCCTAACGAGTCTTTTTATTGAAAAACTTAAAAAAAAACAGTACTTAGCTATTACTTATGATATGAAAACAATGTAAATGATTGTTATGTCTTTGCTAGTTTTTATACATATATTTGCTGTGACATACTCGTATTTTTCAAACGTGTTTTTGAATAAAAAGATACGTCAAGATCGCTTACCTTCTTTATGATGATAAAAAAACGAAGTATAGTAACAGTACCACTAAAAACAAAACTAAACAGCCAAAAAAACAATTGAACTTCAAAAAGCATGTCCAAGCTCATGTCAGAACGTCAACATGTTTTAAAAAGTTTTCCTCGTTCCAACTTTCCATGAAAATCAACCGTCAACAGAATACATAAAGTCCATATTAAACTGTTTTACCCGTGATCTACGGTATACAGAAACTATTTAAATTGCAACTTTATCTAGAACCATTCCGCAGTGAAATGCCAACATGAATGCCCACGGTTTGCTTAAGAAGACGTTATGATCTTTACAATAAAAAGGTTTCACAGTGGGATACGTTGGTAAGATCTACTGGTATATCTGCCTAAGCTATTTTTTGTGGGTATTAAATTGTGGGGCGTGCCAAACATCAAATGTTTTTATTATAGGATGATGCGGCGATAATATCTGTGGCAACTTTTAAGTTGGACTTGAATAAAGTCTAAAGCCGAGTTTAGACTTGCAAGATAAATCGTGCAAGTTGCATTACATTGCGATGTTCGATTGACCACTACAAACTAGTTGGCTTTGCGGCCTCACTTATTAGCCTTAAATATAAAATTTGTGTGTGTGTGCGTGCGTGCGTGCGTGCGGGCTTTGTGTGTGCGTGTGGTCTTAATAGGTTAACTGCAAACGATACACAAGTAAGGCTGTCACCAAATCACAAAACCCAAGGTTCCAACAATATTTGCACTAACAAATAATAAATATTAAAGTTGGTTCAACCCTGAACTGGAGCCAAAGGCAATGGTCGATGACCCTGCTGGACTAATTTGACCACTTTTTGTGATAGCTTGTGATGCAACAGAGTTTACTAAACAGGTGATACAAATTTAACTGATTCTGAAGCAGGACCAATTATATACTATCCCACTTCCAACTAATATTATAAATGCGAAAGTTTGTAAATCTGGCTGTTTGTTTGTTACCTCATCACGTCTAAATCATTGAATCGATTTAGATGAAATTCTTTTTACTGAGAGTTTGAGTCCCGGGGAAGGACATAGGATTGTTTTTATCCCGGAAAAATTACGTAGTTCCCGCGGGATAGCGATAAATATACTAGTATTATACTATACCTTACAACTATACTATACCTTGATATGTTTGTATGTAACACTTGGTAAAACCCTATCGCAGGGAGCCTCTGCTAGATCCAGATTTTTATGACAAGGTGGCAAATCAATATTATGAAACAAGATTTTACCAACTGTAACGCACAAACTTGTCAAGATGTATAACGTTTAAAACAAAAACATTAAATTATTTACTAAATGCTATTAAGGTCGTGGGAGTTTTATTTTAATATGGTTATGATAGATCCATTATCAACTACTGAGGGTGTAGGGTTGGTCCTGTTTACGTCTCCCTAAACACCAAGTATTTCGAAAAAAAAAAATTGCCAAAAAAACAGTAATGTAAGAGAGGCATAAAATACTCAGAAGTGCGCACGCGGGTTTGAACCCACGATCGTCAGCTTAAGAGAATATAAGTCGAACCACGTTACCACGGCTCCCTGCCATCATTTTACATGGTAAGCTGTAACTAAATAGTAGTTCCGTTGAATCTGAAACTGACCTGTGACGTCACAGTTCTAAACAAATCTAGCTCAAGTCAGGGCAGTTAAAAATAGTCTGTTTGAACATTGTTTCCTCTGTTTAGTTCCAGCTCGTGATTTGACTGCTCCTGATATAGGTCAGTGACCTCTAGACACGAACTTTATAGTCATGGATCATGATAGTTTCGTTTTATTCCTGTTAGCCTTCGCTGTACCATTAGATTTGGCTTTTAAATTAAAATTATTAGATTTTTCAAAATTCCCATTCCCTTAAATTATATGCTCAGCGGCACATAATTTGCCCACCCTTCATACAAAATTACCGATTCTGCATACATTTGAGGGCCAGATCTTTTGCCGCTCAGTATATCATGATATGATGGAAAGACAAAACTTGCTATTTCATGCCTGTAGATTTAAGGATTTTAAGGGATGATACAGACCTACATACGTACGGTCAATTGCAAAGTTTACGGTACGGCCAAAATCGCAAATCTTACCCCGATTTTAATATAGAGTCAATAAAGTCGTGTATACATGGTTTTTGTAACTTTGGCCATGTCGATATCTCAAGTTCTCTGTACCATCCTGATGGACGTCCCAATTCCAAAAAGTGGGTTATATGTGTTATTTTAAAATCCAGCCATCTACGTAACGAATTAAGTTGAAATCCGATGAGCCGTTTTTTAAAGTGAGAGAGTGACAAAGACAACTCATAAGTTTCCGCATTTACATATAAGCAGTTCTACAACTACTAAATGGTATGATTGATAAATGAAATTAGAAATACAACTCAAAAACTAATAATAAGACTTGGTTATCAATTATAACTTTGGATTTGTTATAACATTCAAATTGTCATTGAACCATAGGAAGCCAAAGTTATTTAGGTTTGAAACGCGTTGATGTCTTTTTTACTGGAATTCCTCAAAGTCATATCAAGGTCGTTCTTAAAACTTTATTTAACTCATCAACAAAGCTATACACTTGTATTTTTTTAATCATGAACTATCGTCAAACCCTTTTTAATTATTTTTCAATTTTAATCTAACGTTTTGTAGCAGGAAAAAACTTGTTACAGGACTTTTTGGTTCTGCCAAGTTCGCAAAATCTTCTCAGGTCTTACAAAGGTAAAATTTTATATAGCGGTAGCTTTGATTAAAAAAACAATGAATAAGAAGGAATTAATTGATATTTTTTGGGATAAGGAATAAAGAGTATACTAAATATGTAATTATACCGATGATGACGAGATTTATGTTTTTTTTTGTTTATTTCTCAAACAAAAATACTTAACCTGCCATATTTCGGCCCCCTGAGAAACAAGTTTTTTTTTTCACAAAATGTTTCTTTGTTGACTATTGCTGCCAGTAGGTAGTCTTCATTATTGCATGCAAGAAATAGTGACAATTTTTAAATAATGAAGCATCACCAAATACGTAACCAGCGCGGATGAAGGCGCGGGCAAAAGCCTGTTACACGCAAGAATGATAGCTACCTTTATAGAACCATTAAACGATAATGTTCAAATCAAAAGCTACCCTCGCCGACTTCCGGTGCCGGAAACGGCTCATTATCATCGGACGTGGTCGTATCTTCACGGAGCATCTAATTGGAGCTGACCAGGCGATATATGATTAAGAAGCTGGTATCAAGCTTGCAGCTTTACGCCTGTATAAAGGCATATAGGAGCTTTATGGCATTGAATCACGATATATGCGAGGAAAAAACGGAACCCTTATAGGATCACTCTTTTCCGTCTGTCTGTTAAGACCCTTTTTCTCTGAAACGCTTGGAGTTATCAAGCTGAAATTTATATCAAATACTGAGGTCTACTTTGCTTTGGAGCTGTGAAAAAATCAAACTTCTAAGACAACGCAATCAAAAGATGCAGCCGTTAATGCTGCAAATTTCCGCAAATTTTCTAAACTGGCAAGGGAATCAAAATCTACAGAGTGCTTCCCGTGAACTCAGAATCTTGATATTTGGTATCAAGGTAGCTATTATAACACAACTAACTAGAAAAGTATGAAAATCTTGTTTTTTATGTCTGTCTGTAAATATGAAACACCAATATAATCTGACCCCACACTGGCGTACATTGTGCTTAAGAGTAGGGCTCTGCATACACTGGATGTTTCAAATCACTCGGAAAAGCAAGAAATATCTTCAAGACACGATTCCCGTTTACTTACATACCTATGAATGTGTACGGAACCCTCGGTGCGCGAGTACGACTCGCACTTGCCCGGTTTTTTATATAAAAATAGAATTGTGAAAATTAATACTATACACGCAGTTTAGGTTAGGTTCTTTCAGTCGGTCTTGTTTATTTTCACAAAAAAGAGATAAATGATGACAGATAACCCTAAGGCTACGTTTCCACCAGAGATTTGCAAGGATGCGTTGCAAGGAATATGTTTCACATTGACCAATAAAAGCGCTTCATTTACCTCGCCTCGCTGCGCTCAGCTGTTTTCACCAGTTTGCTGTGCGAGGGTGTAAATGGAGCGTTTCTATTGGCTAATGAAAAACACTTCCTTCGCAACACATCCTCGCACATTACTGGTGGAAACCCTGCTTTAAAGTGAAGAAAAACTTCGCGAGGAAACTGCACCCTGCGAAACATTTAAATGGTGCGTATAAGTTCTTAATTCGTACCGGGCCCGCGTGGGAACTAAAACCCGAAGCTCTCTATTCTAGAGAGTCAATTGGCTATCAGAGACGATTTTTTCATTGAAAGCGCTCTGTCTGATCATTAGTTCAGAATCCATTTGTTCCTTTTGACCCTGTTATTTCCACTTTGATCCGGTTATTACCAGTTTCATCCGGCGCCGGCCGTGTTAGAGAATTTCCGGGTAGTTTTTCACATCCCGCGCTCATGCGCTTTGTAGATTAATATTCGCTAAGTTTTTACTTGGCTTTTTTTCGGATTAAATTTATTCAGAGATGTTTTATTAAGTTTATGAAAATTCTAGTTTATGCCCGCGACTTCGTCTGCGCGCATCTAGGATATCGCGCGGTGGCGCCCTCTACCGGAATAAAAGGTATCCTATGTTGATCCTTGGGGTTCAAAATACCTATATACCAAATTTCATCAAAATCGGTTCAGTGGTTTTGACGTGAAAGCTTAACAGACAGACAGACAGAGTTACTTTCGAATTGATAATATTAATATTAGTAGGGATTCCGAGAAACTACATTTACGCGTCGGGTGTTAAATACACGTTCTAAAAACAGGACATTTTCGTGTCCCCGAGTTTTTTTTTGATACACCGGGGCAGATTACCTGAGAGTGGAGCAGTCCCGTTCAAAACGACACATATGGTCCCATTAGTATAACTCACAAATTGGTCACACATTGTGTGGTGACCCCCACACTGGGTGGGGAACAATAAAGTTTCGAGTATATCAATCAGGAGGTACAGGATGCTCGAGGCCGATCTAGAGGATGTTGATATTATTTTGTTGACGGACGCACGGCGCAATATTACTCGATTTAAACTAATGTCGGTAGGGGCACGGTAGAAATAAGTGGCAGGTTCAGAAATGGTTTGCTTTAGGTACAGTGGACTTTTATTTGTTTAGTGGAAAACTACAAGAAATACTCATAATCAGTGTGATGGTTGCGTCAATGTTTGTTATTTAATCACGAAAAAATGCTAAAGTTATTTTGATGAAGGCATATAATATAATATTTGGGTTACAAATCGGAGATTTTTTTTGTGAAAAAGCTGAATGTTAACTGTATTACACTGTTTAAATTGTTATTATTTTTACTTTAAGGCATTCTTTCCTGGTCATCCTTTATTAAATTAATATTTACACTATTTTAGCGTAACCTTATATCAACGTGTCGTATTATGACTATAGTTATGTAGATCTGACAGCTTTTCTAAAAACTGAAGATACAAACTGAAATATAGATGCACAGAAAAACAGAAAATAAGACCATCACTGGAATCGAACCCAGTCCACGATGGCACTGATGGTAGCGGTATAGACGCGGTACGGATTACCGAGGACCTGGGTTCGATTCCCAGTGATGGTCTTATTTTTCTGTTTTGTGCATCATATTTCAGTTTGTATCTTCAATTTCGGTTTTACGGGATGACCGTAAAAGTAAAAATTTGTAATTGAAATAAAAAATACAAAAAGATTCCAAAAACCAATCTTTTCTAAAAACTGATTTATATAGGCTATTGTTAATCTTAATGGTTGAAATAATCAATTAGTTGTTAGAATCAATTCAATTCTCCGCGTAGGAGGTGACTATATAACCACAAGACCTATTAATACCAAAAAGGGAACTTTATCGCGCCATTCCAAATTCAGTCTTTTACCCCAGAAGATAAAGTAGAAGCTTGTGAAGAAATAATCGTAGTTATAACTTTTTTGTGGGAAATAATCGAATAAGCGGCTGTCAGGTAGTCCATCAAATAATTTTTTGTATTACACTTTAGTGTTATTACACAATTTGATAAGCGCCTTAACAATAAAGCGCATACAAAAACACTTAAACATGAAACGATACCGCGATTGACTGATTTACTGACAAACAATGTATGTACAGTCTAAACAACTGAAGCTGACTTGAAATTCGTCAAAATTTTTGAGTATAAAAGGTGTCTCCGACCATTGGGCTTTAAATTCAAAGGACTTTGGGCTTAAAACCACTAAATTTCATAATACCTTATTCACTAACACCCCTAATTTTCAAATTGCCATTGGCTCATAATACCTAAATGTCAAATGTTTTGATTCTTAAAATAAAAAAATTCAATTACGAATTTGAGTATAAATTTCATAGGTATTCTCTAAATACCTAAAGATTGAAATAGACATTTATCTAAATATACCAAATGACGAAATGACAAAGCTATTATAACTCAACCTAGTTAACCTATGATTAAAATAGTTTGAATTGGGTTTCAAGTTAATGATTATTAACATAATTATAAAATTTGTATAAAATTGCTTACAGGTAATTAATTTGCGAAATAACTCAATAACTTGGTCATGCGCTTTGCATGCACAAATAATTATTATAGGTTGGTATTTGTACATACATCATTTCTATGTTGTCAAGCTTATTACAAAGATATAGCGATAGACACTAACTACTTAAATTTACACAGCCGTTTGAGCGCGAATATTAGCAGGTACCGTATATTTTAATTTTATAGTTTTTTTTGATAAATCCAAAATTTCTTAAATGATTAATATTGAACGACTGATTGTTGCTCCATTTTTCCATTAGTATCTGAAAATTACACCGTTTCACAATTGTGAATTCATATCATACTGGTACTATAAGCCAAATATTTGGTCGAGTACCACCCTAAAATTAATTATCGTCTGCTTCCTTTCTGCTTCTCATAAAACCATAACGTCGACAAGACGTGTCTGTCAACTGAAATGTTCTACTTTAGTATACTTTAGCGACGCGAATCATAAGGAAGTTATTTAAAAATTTAAGGACCACTTTCTTGGCTCCAGGTAGCAAGCAGACAAGGTTGATCTCCCATCAACGCTTAAGAACGGTACCCAAAAAAAGCATTTACCCCAATTTTCTGTTTAGATTTAATAGGACCGCTCAAATTAAGTACCGGAATTGTAAAACTGAAAATTTGGTAAACACCGGTACGGATAATGCATAATGTACTTCTATCGGAAGAAAACAAATCTCAATTGGAATCCGAAGGCACCCGATGTTTCAATTAATTACTAAATGAGTGAAATTTCCAAATCCATTATTATGGTTCTACTATGGGTAAGCTAATTGAGAGAGCACTAGGTATATAATATATATGAACTTATCAGATAAAATACGATAGAAATAAAACCATGCAATGCATTACATCTGTCTGCATGTGTATCTCTGTGTGTTTGAGCAAACAAATGACTGATTACTGTATTCATATTCCAGTTCGGTACGGAATTTTTCGATACCAGTTCCAAGCTGATTCCTGATTACTGTATTCCTATACCGGTTCGGTACCGGTTTATTTGGTACAAGATCCAAGCTGATTACTGATTACTGTATTCTTATACCGGCTCGGTACCGGTTTCATTTGGTACCAGTTCCAAGCCTTGGTTCCAGTACTACCACCGTATATGTTTACTCTATAATTATGTAGTTAAGCTAATATGTTATTAGGCTCGGATTTATGGCACAATCAAGTTAATAGTGTTTGCCGGCTTCAAACACTTAGTTTATTTATAACTTCACCTGGGAAGTTAGCTCCTGTGACGCGAGAGCATAAGGGCTTTGATATTGTATTAATGCAAATATAATTATACTGGCAATTGTCCGCGATTTTGCCGTTCCACGTGAACACGCATTTCGGAATAAATAGGTTGTGTTAATCATGAAAAGCGTAGCTATTTTTAACAGTGTAATGTTTTTAGGATTGGTTCCTTTGTATCCGTGGTTACCGCTTACCTACAAACACACAAAGTGTAGTTATTAATAGATAAATCTAAAAGTTCACTAATGGTTTTGTTCAGATATTTTTTTCAATTGCTTAGAGCAAAATCCTTACTTAATAAATGTTATAAATGCGGAAATATGTCTGCCTGTTTTTTACTTCATCACGCTCAAACCGCTGAGCCGATTTAAATGAAATTTAGTATGCAGATAGTTTATATCCCTAGGATATTTTTTATCTAAAAAATTGCATGGTACCCCCGGGATAGCGATATACGTATTTCACGTATTAATACACACGGAGTTGCGTTCTAAATCTTGTGAATGAATGATAAATACAATAGTACTCGTAAATACCCAAAACCCTATTAAAATTATAAATAAATATATCAATGCGTGGAAAAACACTCATTTATAAAAACCTTCTTCGCATTAGAACAATTATGTCAAATGCTACTTGATACCCAAAAACTTCCAAAAAACTTGAGTACTGCGTTTTGATTAGTAAATTTTTGTTGCTGACTGTACGTGTATGTCCGTTGAATCTTAACGCCCACTCTGTGGTAAAATGGTCGTTTACGACAAAACATTGCTTGTTACTAAACGGTTTGACATACATTGGTCTTTGTTCCTTGTTACATTGGAAGATAAAGACTTCATTTAGTCTTACGGTGCGTATTTTACAATAAATTTACTGATTGCAAAATATAACCACGGACATACAAAGCAGTTAGTTGAGGTTCTAGTAAACTCATTTTAATATGTTTTTATGTAAAAAATACGACCTGTTCTCCAGTGTGATAGCTGTCACAGATCCGCTACTCTTGTGTCAAATAATTACAACGTTATAGTTAATAATACAAGTCTTTTTTTCTTTTTAAAGTTTGTGTTAGATAAAATAAAAAGTTTGTGGCTTCATCGGTCACAGCTGGGTCATAGTTAAATTGAAACTTTCAGAGAAATAAAATAAACAGCTGTTTTTGTACGAAAAAATACTGAGAAGGAATAATTTTGCATGAAAATTTACATTTACATCAACAGTATCGTACAGTATTTTTACTCTCGAGCATATTTTGTTACACTTTGAAGCTTCTGATCCCTAGTTTCCATATGCCTCCGGAGTGAGGTGATAGCGGTGCTGGTAATTCGGCCAATCTGCAGTAAATTATTACTTCTGTACAACAAAACATTAAGAAAGGATAATTTTGCATGAATTTACATTTACTTCAACAGTATCGTACAGTATTTTTACTCTCGAGCATATTTTGTTACACTTTGAAGCTTCTGACCACTACTTTCCATATGCCTCCGGAGTGAGGTGATAGCGGTGCTGGTAATTCGGCCAATCTTCAGTAAATTATTACTTCTGTAGAAAGGATAAATGAATTCACATTTGCTTCTATCGTACAGTATTTTTACTCTCGAGCATTTTTGTTACATTTGAAAACATAATCTTTGTACATTCACATTTGCTTCAATAATATCGTACAGTATTTTTACTCTCGAGCATGTTTTGTTACATTTTGAAGCTTCTGAACACTGGTTTCCCATACACCTCCGTAGTGAGATGATAGCGGCGTCGGTAAATCGGCCAATCTGCAGTAAATTATCCATTATGACGTGTTCCATTAAAAACTTCCAATCCCATAAAACCGCCGTCAAACAGGACGGCTACAACAGCTGTTGCTTTTGGTGATTCATGGCTTACAATATAGATACACATCAAGTATCAATCTAAATATGGCTTCATCTTAATTGAAGTTTTGTGTTGTATAACTCTTTGTACATAAAATACATGAAATTAACAGTTCACAAGAGAAAGAGATGTTTGTACAAAGGCGAATTTATCCTGTAAAGGGATTATTGCCAGTTAACCTTACCAAGTTCGTACCATTTATTTTTATTCCTAATGATCGTCTATTGCTAAGTTAAATGCGTGAGTTAAATTACAAAAATTTAATCACATGAATTAAGAGAAAAATAATAAAAAAATCAGAAACAAGTTTAATTTACACTAAATGTCTATTTAAAAACTTAATATTTAATTAAATTGAAGGCTGCCATACTTACGCTACTTTCGGTCTTTCTTATTACAATTAGACTTGTTTTGACAAAGTTAAGTATATTATACTGCTCTGTTAGTAATTTTGCTTACATACTAACATACACCCGTGGCTTCGCTCTCGGAGCATAACTTCTTATACCGTTATAATTTCTTAAAATTCCTATTAAATTGTTTATCTACATCGTAAACTCCTCTTTGTAGTTTTTCAGCTCTCTACTTGCAAGTCGAAGGATTTGAACTGGGCGTTTCGCCAGGGCTGTAAACGCATTAAGATTTTACTCCTTTTTTACCACCATCTCATCCTAAATACGCCTATCAAAAGCGATACCTCACTTTGTCTAACATCGATATATCACAATGCGTGTGGGTTGTATTGTAGCCACATTGTAGCATTAAACGTATCAAGTTTGTCAACGAGACCTACGATCTTTTGTGTAAATTAAATGATTTGTAGTTTTTGATCCAACATAGATCACATTAGCCCTGACAAGCGGGTCTGTTAGGATCGCCACTATTCTTTTACTCGAATCTTATGTAAAATTAAACTTAGTTCACTTTGGCTATCACTTCCTTCAGACTTGGGACCTTGTGTTTGTGAGTCGTTGTGGCGGCTTCTTTCATCGTTTTATGAGCTAAGCTCATTGTAACGAGGAATTCCGTGGTCTATCGTTTTAGGAATGTTAAACATAATTTTATAAATAACATTATATGTAATGTCGTACTCACGACTGTAGTTGTGTAACAGAAACTGTGTTTTTTTTTTCGTCTTACAAAAATGAAAATACACGAGCGATATAAGCGAGAAGAAGTAAACATATAGAAAGACGGAGTTTTTTTCACATTCATACATTATAAGTAAGGATTGAAGGTTATATATAACATTAATGTAGAGGTATAGATTTCGTAATGTCGTTCTGTTTATAATATATAGATACATCATCATAAAACGAATATTTACCTGCACAATGGTATAAGTACGAGTACATCAGTTAAGACAACGTTGTTCTAACGTTATCTGCCGAGTAATCGCGCCTAGGGCTTGCTAGCGTGCTAAGTGCACTAAGTGCCTGGTAATGAGGCCTGGACGGACATTAGCAGCCGTAGTTAACATTTAACTAACTAGACTCATTTTACCGTAAGGATAGTTAAATGCCTTCGAAGGTTTTTTGTTCTTTTTGAATCTGCGAATGATGAACGAGATGATTTTCTTGTGATACAGATTTGTTCCTAGCTCCACCAATATTAGAAATTATAATTTTTGAGTTTGAATCAGGCTACTTTAATTAAACGATACGTTTAATGCTATTTATACCCTTGTTTATGCAGATTTTTTTTTTATTTTATTTGGTTTGAGTTCAGCATAAACTGAGCTACAGAAGCAACTTTTGTATCGCGTAAAAAAAATCGTTTCATTAACTGATCATATTTGTTAGAAAAATAAATACAAGATTTTTTAATGACTGGCTATTTATTTATTTATTTATATTCAGGATAACAACAGCCATAAATGTAATACAAGGAACATACAACATGGTTACATCACAAAAGGCCAATAACACTTATCCATTAAGTTTTAAAATCTATGTCATCATAGTGGAAATGTTCACACCAGACACGCCAGCTCATGAACAATATCTAAAGTATTATAAGAAATTGTGTATTATAATTATAACTATCTGTTTCCTGCAAGAGTACCTAATGTCAGAAAGACTAAAACAAGCATACATGAGTGGGGTTTACCAAGATTGTCTCTTGTTTATACCCATAATTAATTAGGAAAAAACATCTTCGTCTGGTTTGCTCAAGAAAGGTCACTACAGCTAAAATAATACATACATATAATCACGCCTCTTTCCCGTAGGGGTAGGCAGAGACCACTTCTTTCCACTTGCTACGATCCTTACATACTTGTTTCGCTTCGTCCACTTTCATTATTCCCTTCATACATGCTCTTCGGTTTAGGGTACTCTTGACCTGGCATTTTTTCAAGACGTCCCTGATTTGGTCTCGAAACGTCCGCCTAGGTCTACCCCTTCCAACACTTTCATTCACACTCGCCTCATACACTTTTTTCGTCAATCGTTCTTCATTCATTCTCTCGACATGGCCAAACCATCTCAGCATACCTTTCTCAATTTTTGTCACTACATCTTCTTTCAGACCACAACGTTTCCTTATCTCACTATTTCTTATCCTGTCACTCAGTTTAACTCCTATCATACTTCTTAACGCTCTCATCTCAACTAGCTAAAATAAGATATTAAAATTAACTGAAAAATCAGAAGTGACATCCATCTTCACTGCACTGGGACAAACATGATTCGAGGCTAACCATTTTTTCCTACCAAGTAACCTCTACCCTTACAAATGTCCATGCCACAAACAAACAAAATATAATCAAGGAAAAACAACGGCCAAGTCCCTCAAGACCCTACGGACCCTGGGGTCGGATATTAATTTACCACTTTTCCTGTACAAGGAACCCAGCCCCTCAGGGCTTGCGGGAGCGAGAGGGAACAACCTGACGTATCCATTTCACGGTGCACGCACATTTTGTTTTGGGGGACTTGGCTGCATTTTTTACACATTAAAAGAGCATTAGGAGTATGCAACGTATCTGTAGTGCAGGTTATGGATATATAATTAGATCGTTCTACTTTTACGCAGTTTAAAAATTAATCCGGACAATTCTGTAATTGGGTTAGTTTGTTTCTATATCAGAATTCAGATGCAAAACCAAGGGAGTCAAACTCACCCAATAACTCAATGAAATAATCTAGAATAATTTTCTAGACTCTATCGATATTCTATATTAGAAAAATGAAGAAAACATAACGACTGTATTAACTTTTCCACTATAACCTTAGCGCGCTAAATAACAACCTTGTCGCAGGTTTTTTATGCAGCGTTTCTGAAATTCAAGATGTTATTTTTGGGAATTCCCACGGGAATTTTTGTGAAATCTCACAATTTAAATTCAATTGATAGGCCTACTTCTTTACGCGCCTGCCCCTACATCGAACCCGGCACCGCTAGCTTAGCCGGAGCTAGTTAACCACTTAGCTACGGGCCATCGCCAATAGTAATTAGTATTCAAATACCAAGATAGGTTTTTGGAGTCTTTTTGTATTTTTTATTTAAACTCCAAATTTTGTTACTTTTACGGTCGTCCCGTAAAATCCACATCGAAAATACAAACTGAAACACGGATGCACAGAACAACCACAAAAAGAGACCAGCGCTGGGAATCGAACCCAGGTCCTGACCATTCCGTGCTGCGTGCTATACCGCTACACCACCACTGGACATGAGTACAGACACGAATTTCTCCTATGCACCACATATCTTAGCTTGTTTGTTTCTTATTTAGTCACTTAATCAGCGACAATAGCGACAACTCATTAGCAAATATAATTTTCACTGTTACTTTAAATAAAAACCTACCCACAAATCCAACCCTTCACCATAAACCTATTTATCCCACGACAACTACAACGATTCAGTGTTCATCGCGCGCTCGAGACTCTGACCACGCAGCGAATACTGACAACACTCCCAATGTATTGCAAAAATACTGGAAGTTCCATCAGTTGCGCATAGCCGGGTGAATGCAATAAAACACAGACTGCGCTTCTGGCCAGAGGCCAGCGCACGCGACGGATAGCGAATTATCGCGTGAAGAGTGTTTAATAGAAACGTGTGGGGCAATTAGGGGTCGCTACCGACCCCAGAAGGGGTTGATTTAGGGGTTCCAAGTTACAACGCAATTTTTTTCGGAATTTCAAGTGAAATTGATAATTGTTTGGTGAAACATTTGTTTAAACAATTCCTCAACCGCGACGTTATGTCTATGCAACAAAAGTGTGTTCATTCAGCTTCTACACTGACACACACCTCACAAAAACCCAACTATCACCAGATCACTGCCACCACAAAATGCTGACCGTTTCGAACTCAACCGGAGTTCATCATCAAAGCAACACAACCGTTTACTACGCTAACAGATGTTAAATGATTGTTTTGGTTCGGTAGTCTAAAATACATTTTTTGTAGTGTAGCCTCCTGAGACCCGTCGTAAAGTTTCTGTTTTCATAATTTGAAGCGAACATTAATCAAGTAAAGTTAAAAAAAAAAAAAAAAATTATGTCCTCAAGTGAGGACCGGGGGACCCAGGAGGGTACACTATCCTCCTGAGTCCCAGTATAAAAATATGAAATAAAGTCAAATACCTACACATATTCCTTGATATTAATAGTTCAGTACGGAACAGTTTTGCTTTAATTCCCAAAGTTTTACAAAGTTGCGGTCACTGTTTTAAAAAGAAGAGTTCAAGAGTTATTGGTTCCGGACTTAATTCAGTTCAATAGCTTATTCAGAAATTCGCTCGCAAATACCTTCATTTACACAAATTGAGAAAGCAATCTATTTGTGAAAATCCCGATGGTGACAAAAGTTGCCAGAAATTATGGTAAAATAGAAATGAGACACACGATAAAGTAAAAAGTAAAATGCGAAAGAAAATGCAATCACTGGAGAAAAATATTTTTGGGTAATTACAATGTACGAGTATGTATAATATAGTCCACGTTGACAACTTGTTAGTCAACAACAATCTAAAGCAGTCAGAACTAACAAGGCCGTTTTCAAACCAAACTGAACGTCAGCCGCCGACGTTACGCAGTTTAAGATTGTTTTTTTGGAATCTTTTTGTATTTTTTCATCCCGTAAAACCCAAATTGAAAATACAAACTGCAAAAAGCTGCTGAAAGTGCTGGTCTTATTTTTATGGTTTTTCTGTGCATCTATATTTCAGTTTGTATTTTCAAGTTACGCAGTTTATTGTATTTCCATACATATTCAGTTTTTCATTCACATCTAACCGACAATACGTTATCACAGTAAGCCTGCTCACATTCGGCGGCTGACTGTCAGTTTGGTTTGACCCGGCCTTATCCCACCACTCCTTGTCCTAGCCTACCTTAATGACCTCACTTGTATACTCATGCATACTAAAAGTTCTATGGAAATATCATTATCATTGCTTTCAGAATCAATAAAGTAAACTAATCAAAATTTATTTTAAATAATTTGGAACCAAAATTTCCAACGTAGCCCTCTTCTGGTTTTTCATAATTTACTTCATTAACGATGTCCTTGTGAAGCATGTTTCGTCCCTTTTATTAAATGTTCTTTTGAAGTTATTTCTTTTAGCACGTTTTTGTTGCTTTGCTAATTAGTCAATCGTGAATCCAGTTTAGCGCGGTCCTCAACGAAGGGTCAAGGTTGCTTAGCAAAATTGCCGGCCCTTCATTAGAACTTGTTTGTAAGAATACTGTGTTGAAGTTTGTAAATGTTTGCATAACTAACATTTTGTAAGATCGTCTTATTTGGATGCTGAAGATCTACTTTTTTCGTTGTTTTTATTAACAGACGTTATACGAAACCGTAAGTTTTTTTAACGGTTTTTTTTATTTGCCGGAAGGATTCCGAAACTACCGTGTGCACCACATCGACCTCAACCAACCCATCCGAAAAATAATCATAATTCCTTCCTACTTTCTACATGAAATCAGAGTTAAAAAAAATTTGATATATTTAATTTTACTTAAGTTTTTCCTAATCCCCATCTAAATCTTTATTTGACTTGTCTTATGCCGCCTCCACATGCTTGGTGTTTGCCACAAATACCAAACACTTGCCAAACACTGAGCACAATCACCCAACACAAACACGGCATCCCCAGGCTTGGCGAGTATATGCCAAACAATGGCAAACATGGCGGACGACGAGCTTGTTGTGGCAGCGATTACTATCGGGCTGACCTATTTTTATTTCAAAAGAAAGCAAAATAAAATTAAACGAAAAAGTAGGAAACCAAGACGTTGGTGGATGATCAAAATTCACGAAAATCGTGTAAAGTTTCGATACATCGCAAACACGTTAGTCGAATACACTTTGATTTGTGTACAAAAACCGACAGCGACGCCGATCACTGGCAAACACGAACAAAAACAGGCAAACACAGGCGAACACCTAACCACGCGTTCGTGTTCGTCGTTTGGTGTTCGCTGTTTGCCGTTGTTTGCCAAGCATGTGGAGGCGGCATTAAATTGGCGTTTTAAATGTAAACACTGAATAGTTAGGACGGTTAGTTCGATGACAACACTACAAGAGGATCACAGCTCGTTGTCCACCTTAACGTGTCAGATCTCAAACATCCGTGAGACTCACTCATATTAAATGACATTGTAACGGATAACTCACGTCAAAATCGGTACATTTGACAGTGACAATAAAAATGACGATGAAAATGCGGGTAGTTGTGAGCCGGTGTTAGTTTCGTCGGGTAGTCGCGCGAGCAGAGCGGTGGCGCGCAGTGCGCATGTTGCGGCAGCCGCCGAGTCGCGTTGCTCCTATGAAAAAGGACTAATCAGCCCGAAACATGTCGAGCTAAACTTGATTTAACACGTGAGTTATCCGTTATAATATCATTTAATATCTCAGATCTTGTATAGCCTGTAGAGCTCTAAGCAAATTTACAAATTCATACAAACCTTGCAACTTCATTGACAAACAAGAGTAGAGAACAATAACTGGCTAAACAAATGTTTGCGACGCTGTGGCATCAGCTGCGCGTACGCACCTAGGTCGCTACTACAATGGCGTCGTAAAAATACTATTAAGGCGCATCGTAGCGCGGGACAAGTTACAAGAGACTTGATTCAAAAGCAAATGGCGTGGCAAAAACGACTAAGTTATACTTAACAATACAGTTTTGTATATAAACAGGCATGTGTTCAACGTATTAATAGTTCTGTTGAGGTATGCCTGACAAGTTTTGAATCAGTTCGTGGTTTGTCAACGAGAGCTCGATGAAAAGCCAACCGCGATGTCCACTATTAATTTATGTGACACTTGTATTGTTTTTTTTATTAATTATATTTTTGTTAAACAGCAGTTATGATTCAAACAATGCACTCTCAACAATTGTTAATGTGAAAATGTTTAAGTATTTTTGTTCTGCATTTGTACTACCGGTGTATTTCAAAAGCTTTTTCAAGACTAAATCTTAACTTGAGATGAACGTTTACTAATTACGCGTTTATTCTTTTTTTCCGTTTGTAGCAGAAATAATAAGAACGTGACATAGTAACGACTCAAATCAGCCTCCAATCAATCGAATACCTTACCTGTTAAGGTTGAGCAATCATAGTTTATCAAGCATCTTGCAACTCATTTGTTTCAACGGTTTTGACGTGTATATATTTGAAAAATAGCTTATTCACTTTAACAATGAGTTTATGACGTTACTTTACCGCCACCGCTTGTGCCTTGCGTTCAAAACAAATAAGCCTTTGCTCGATCGTAAACGCAGTATACAGACAGACCTTTTATCGCATCTTTATCTCCTAGATGCAGTTTTCAAGCGCCTATTGCATTTTGAACGGCTTTATCATTGTATTGCAATTATAGTATTCTACACTCGTAATAACTAATAGCTTAGTGTGTCTCTTTCTAACTAAATAAGAGAGATGCAACTAACTAACGCTTTCTTGCTTTCCTATACATGGGTAAACTGTAAAGTTAAAAGTGATAAAATTTTACTGGTAAATGTTCAACTTTTGTGGACAGTTAAGTTAAAATAAGAACTGCGTTTTTAACCTTTGATACTCTACGAAAATAATCAGAAATAAATCAAGAATTTTCACTCATTTATTTTGGATTATCTTTAATAAAACTGTAACGTCAATTTAGTACATAGACATATGTAAACCCGAATCGAATTAATATTAAAAGTATCAAAACCATCAAATCATAATAATATGACAGTTTGACATTCCATTTCCTACAAGTTAAAGTCATAGCTGTAAAGAATCAGGGTCGAATCCAGCTTGACACCAATCCAGCCGCCATTTAAGGCCAAGGGCCGTTTTAAAATGGCCTCCCAAATATGGCGACCAAAGATGCACACGTGTGTCCCATTTAACTGTTTTTATTTAGAATCCAATTCGTTTTTGTTTTCTTTTTATGTTGCGTATCAAATAAGTTGTAGGATTTTGATTTTTAATCTTGTTTAAGCTTGTACTTATTTTATTTTACGTTTAAGACTTAAGTTTAAGAATTGAGACTGATTGACAGGTTGTTTGCATTGAATCTCGTATCAATTATCATAAAATCTTGATTGGAATTATGCAAATCGATAAATGTTCTGTACACTATTTTATGAAACGGTATTATCATAAAATCACAATGTATTCGTGGCTTGGTTTATCTGTATAAACCTCGTATAAACTTAGCTTGAAGAGGGAAAAAGTTTCTTACTTTGTTGGATGTAATCCTCGACGTGAAATACAGAGCGTATTAGCATCGTAGCTCTCGAACGGATGGACTTATCTAAACACAATTTTTTCTTATGTATAGAAAGCTAGCTTTATTCAGCGATTTTTGAGATATTATACTTGTTAATAATAAAATCGGGAGTGTTTGGACTTGAAGACGAAAAAAAATCAAAGATTAAATAATAAAAATTGAAATTTGTAAGCAAATATTGCTTTATGTGTTTGACTACCTTAATGATTTCGGTTGCAATGATTGTACTCAATAGACCGATAAATTGTTCGTAAATATATCACTCAATGGTTAACACAGGTATTAACGTTCACGAATGACTGATGACAGATTGCCAGTGTGGATGTCCGAATGTTTGGACACTTTGGAACTAACAAATATTAATTTACAGACTTTTTAAAGGAATTTTTAAAAGGTTAGTAGACGTTACAGGTGACCGAAGAGCTTCCTCGGACAAAGAATTAGCTTGAACGCCGCCAGCATCTTCGGGACCTACCTAAGGGGTATTTTTTAAGTAATTTGTTTTACTTTTATTTTATGAAAGTTTTTTAAGTCTAGTGTATTTTTTTTTAATTTAGCGCATTATCTATTTCATTATTCTTAATTGTCAATAAATAAATATTGTGTCGTGTCGGACACCCACTGTATCCAAATGTGGACACTGCATCCACAAAGGATCATTTTACGAATAATAATGGTGTAATGGTATTATGTGTGAATCATCTTTCGGAGTAGAATGATTGAAAACGATCTGCGTTTCGTTTGCTCTAAATATATCAAAACTAAAACTCACTCAAAAAAAAATGGAGCTGGTGCTATTAATCGAACATAGTTTTTCGTCGTTGACGCGTGCTTCACATATACACCAGTCCTAGCAAAGGGCACGATATAATATGAAATGTCCCAGTTTTTGAAACGATTAGTTTTCACTTTCATTTTTCGATTTTTTAATAAAATAAAAGGATAATCATAAAAATACTTTTTCACACCTCTCCTTCAGAAAAGTAACTTTTCCTCCCTGTCGAGAGGGAGCAAAGTGCAACTTTTCTGTTCAAGGCTTTTCTAAGTGTTTTATTGCAAATGCCATTTTTTTAAGTCGATAATTGTAAAGCCACGCCAATTGACAACATTTCATATTTTTGAGCCCTAAATTTTATTGGTTCTGTGTATTTGGTTTAAAAAGACAAATACGCTGATAGTTTATTTATTTCTCTAGGTTTCGTATTTAATTTGTTATTAATTTTTCAATATTTACTTATTCTAAAAGGGCGTAACTCCAATTCTACGTAGGAATAGCCTCATCACCTTTATCTTACCACGATTAGAAAAAAAAGTGATCTGACATTGACCGACATCTGACTTTGCCACTGTCACTGGAGTAGGTCTGTGGTGTGTTGTTTGTTTAAATTGTACTATTTGTTAAAAGAAACGATTTTATCGACGAATTTGGCTGTGATAAGGGATACCGATACTGCATTACTTATATAAATACGACACCTTGCATTTACACGGATACCGACGGACGATAAAAACAAACATTGACTATTTGGCGCCGAAAAAGGACTAAGTACCGATATGAGGATTCCCGACGGCTATAGTGCTGCAAACAGCACAAATCTACCAAATGTAGATCATTTTATGCTGATGCAGTACATGTGTAACAATGAATCATTCAATGCTGCTGAAATTCGTGGTGCTAAAATTTTGCATTCAACAAGGGACGCATACGTTGAAAGTGCTATAGGATACGTAGCTGTCAAAAGACAAGATGGAAAATGTAAAGTTCAATGCCGTGTTACCCCCGAACATAGAGTCAGAACAAAAATGTATACGGTCACGGCGACCATTTGCGAGAATGAGGAAAAAATGGATGAAATAAAATGTGAGGATTGTGCTGCTTCCGAAGGAGGATGTAAACACGCGATTTGTTTTTTCATGTGGCTAATAAAAAGGTCTGAAGAGCCTCTGTTAAATGTTACTGGGCTAAACCAAGACTTTCAGACATGGTTACAAAAGGCAAGTATATTTTGGCCCGTGATCTGACGAAAAGAAAAATTTGATGGCTGAACCAGTTCCACTATTCACCAAAGATGATTTTATTAATGAATGCAAGAAGAGGAAATCAGTGATGTATTGATAATGAACTACTCTGAAGAAAAACTAGGTACACTAGGTGATCTGACTGTTTTTAATTTAGCAATAAAATGCAGTATAGAAAATGGTACTGATTTTACCTTTGAGCAATTTAAAACATTCTGTGAAGAAATAATGACTGCAGAAAAGATCAATGAAATACAGAAAAACACAGTGGAGCAAGCAAGTAGCAAGCTCTGGCACAATTTGCGGAGAGCTCGTATAACAGCTTCAAAAATTTATGAAGCTTCACGCTGTAAGACTTCTGATGGTGCTTTAGTCAAGATGATTTTAGGAGGCTATAAGGTCCCTGAAACCGCTGCAATAAAAAGAGGCAAATATTTGGAAAACAAGGTATCTTTAAAATATTGGTCTGAATATTGAATATAAGTAAGATTTTTAATAATTTATAACAAGCCTTAACCTTTGTTTTGTTCCAGGTTATAAAGCAGTTGGAAACAGAATTAAAACACCTATAAAAAAATGTGGGTTTATATTGATCTCACCAATAATGGGTGCATCTCCTGATGGACTGTCTGATGAATTTGTGATTGAAGTGAAATGTCCAATTAGCAAAAAAAACAATGAAAAATTATATCATAAATGGTATGATAGCAGAAAAACACAAGGCACAAATTATGTTGCAAATGCATGCTACAAAGATGACAAAAGGTCTTTTTAGCGTTGCCGACCCGGATTTTGAACACAACCAGGTCATACATAAATATTTCATAGACTATGATAAAACATATGTAGACAATATAGTTCAGGCAGCAGAAGACATGTGGAAATAAATAATATTTCCTAAAGTTGTGGCTTGTTGTGCATTAAACAAATAAATTACTTGTTGTTAATAGTAAAATGATATTGTTTTCTTTTTCCATTTTTAAATTTACTAGGTGGTTTTTGGCGTTCAAAGGGTTAAAGTCAAATCCAAAACATAGTTTCACTTCAGTCATAAATCTATTTCATTATATTTGGCATGACGGCACACAACCGATTAATAGTTTTTTGGCGTTTAAAGGGTTAATTTTGACTAACCACTCGCTTTACTACAGGAGCTATATACAACCCCAATGAACCCTCGTTTTATCAGTGTTAGGCAAATAAAAACATCAAAACATGTGTAATAAATTCATTTATTTATTCCCTTTTTATTATTGGAGACTGTATATTTATTGCACCACAAGCAATTAGCACGGCATTATCTAAATAGGCTGTACATTTATTATTGACTACAGAGTGAGGCTTAAGGAACTTAAAGACCCTCACTCTCCTAATAACTCGCTCAATGTGAACCCTAAGCTGGCTATGAGTTTTGCCTGAATCACTTCATCTTTAGACATTTTTTTGTCACTGAACACACTTGGGGGGCGTAGTAGCTTAACTGACTGTTTGTTCAAGATTGTTTCCAAGTGTTTAAAGCCTCGATCAGATAGTATACATGAGCCAGGTGGAATGACATCCAAAAATCCACATACTTCTACTAAACACACATCTGATATTCTTCCACCATACCCCTTTGATATGAAATTAATTAAACCATCAGGGGTTGCACTAATTAAGTATTTAACTGTATTACAATTTTTATATTGAGACCATGTATAGGATTGGTTGGATGGATCTGATGGCTTTTCAATTTCAATTTCAAAGGCATCAATGATGGCTTGAATATTGGCATACTCTACACTAGTGGTAAAGGCACCTGGCAAATTAAGTTTTATTTCTCTAGCACTAGGCCATTCAATAAATTGCTTGAAAAAAGCTGTCAATACAGCAAGTGTTTTTTCAAACCTACGCCACAAAGTAGTTTGTGAGATTTGAAACAAATCTCCTATTCTTATAAATGTGTCATTGCTTTTTATTTTATATAATGTAATAATACAATCTAGCTTTGTAATATCCTTGTGTGCATTACATAAACAGTCTATAACCCAATATAACTTCTTGGGTATTCCAATATATTGGAAAGGCTTTTTTTCTATAAGATTCAACATAAACAATCTACCATTTAAAATTATAGGGTGTGTCGCAGAACTAGTCATAGTGGATTGTTCATAACTTGCTTCTGATTCAGACACTTCGGATGTACTACCCTTAACGGCAGGCACAGATGCAACGCTTGCCTCATGGGTGTCTGCTGCTTTTGTTCTCATGGGTAAAATATTACATTGAATAGCACAGTCTCGCGGATCAGGACTTATTTGTGTAGATATTATAGCAGTTTTTGGTTTGCACATTACTGACTTGGCTTCAAAAAAGGGTTCTATACATTTTTCTTTTGTCGCTCTTGATGGTTCTGGTTCATCTTCAAAAAAAGGTCTGTCACGTTTATTTTTTGACACTCTTGATGAGCCTGGTTTATCTTGAGTTATAGTTTCTGTAGGTTTCGATATTTTTTTTAAAAACCGGCACAGTAGGCCTCAGTTTGGCATTACCTTTAGAAATTATCCATGACTCGTAATTTTCCAAGTCATACTCCAACTGTAAATTCAAAAATACATAACTATATTATCTTTGTGCTGAAGAATAAGTGTATTTAATAAACAGGTAAAAGTGACAATGTCTTATCAAGTCAATACGAAAACTTACATCAAGGTGGTCTTCACAGATGACTAGTGGTCTCTTTGGAATTACTTCTTTCCCTACTGCTCGACACCACTCCGCTTTATTTTTATACGGTACATGGAAGAAATGTTTGTCCGGTTTCTTCAAAGAGTCATTGTTACAACTTGGCACGAAACAATACTTGGTGTACTTAGGAGGAATATACACCTCGTCAATCCATGCGGGTTTCTCCATAGTAGGCAATAAATCCCTATAATATAGAATCTTAAATTTATTTTACTTCGTTATGTTACAGTCGTTAACATCGATAGTAAACAATTTACGTCAATGTCAAATTCAAATTTGTGACAGCAGAGTTTTTTTTTCTGTAACATAAGGTAAAGGCTATCCGTTAACTATTTCGTAGAATGGGTAAAATTAGACCATGTTTTTATTTATTTTTTAACTATTTTATTAAGCTATATATTTTTTTTATAAATATCGTATAGTGTTCAGGGGGCAATATGCTTTTGAATCATATATTCATTTTGAAGTGTTTATAAAATGAAATGTTGTCAATTTCTATGCTGGTTGTTTTTAATTCTATTTAAAAAAAATTTTTTTCAAGTTTCTTAATGCTCGGTGTGAAAAGTAGTATGAGCCACTCGGGAGCAGAATTATTTTCATCTTGGGCGTTAACACTTGAATCCCTCATTACGCTCAGGATTCTATTATAGAATCCTTCGGTACATTCTGTATTCAATGTACGCCCTCGCCGTAAATACACCATTTTGCTCCCTTGTGACACAAATAACTATTTACTAACTATTATCAACTATATGTGGTTATATTATAACAAAAATACTCGCTGTAGAGTCTTCGATTTAAATGTCAGAAATGCGGCAAAACTGTCAGATACTAAAAGTAGCGACAACGACTACGTGCTTTGGATTTATTTCTTGCTTCAAACGTTTTTTAAACTATGATCTAATATTTATACAAATAATTCAATAGCATTAACTATAAAATTAAATAACATCTTTTTATAATTCTGCTCCGTCCATATCAAAGGATGAATAGTGTACCTTAATAATGCCATAAATTGACGGATCCCATTTGATAAACGGTCGCAACAGACAAACCGACGCATTTACTGTGTTCCCGAAAAATTGGGCTATTTTATTACGGCCATAAATGTTAATTCTATACGCGACCAGGTTATTCTTAACAACGATATAAAGCCTTTGTGTTTTATTTAAACATGAATTATAAAAAAATGCATTATTGAGAAATAAAATTTCATTATCAGTCGAACAACCGATAACCGCTGGGGCAAACGAGTTCTTGAGTGGAGACCGCGAATCGGCAAGCGTGGCGTAGGACGCCCTCAGACTGGGTGGAGCGATGATCTTCGCAGGTTAGCTGGCAAGAACTGGATGAGACTGGCCGAGGATCGTGCTCAGTGGCGTGCAACTGGAGAGGCCTATGTCCAGCAGTGGACTAAGATAGGCCGATGATGATGATGATGATGAAAGTTTCATTGCCGAAAGACTTGTTAAAACCTATTTAAATTATGTACAGCGTGGTATTGATAAGGTAATTCCGAAAACATATATTTACTTGAGTAATATAAAAAAAACAATTACAAAACTAAAACTAAATATGGCAGAACATCTGAACGACATTTTTACTTTGTAATTTTAGTTAAGTTTGTATTTAGTTTTATAATTGGCTTTGTGAGTTTTTGCAGATTTAATTTTTAAAGTGTATTTATAACATTAGTATAATATCAGTATATTAATTAAGTTCTCATAAAACATGATATATAAGTAGGTACAACGTCAAAAATTTAAATGGTTTAGCTGACGATTATAAGCCAGAAACAGACCGACTGGTTTCGATCTTCTCGATTTTTTGTTACTTTTTTTTAATTTATTTTTTATTTACATTTTTTTAACATGTATTACTAGCTAATCTAATCGTAGACAAATATAATTCGTATTTTTTTTATTACTTTTATTTCATCAAAGTACTTACCACGATATTCTGTCAGTTCGAACATCAACTGAACTAGGCTGGAAACACTGCCTTTGTACCCGTTCAAAATTTAACCATGTACGAGTATCTACCTGCTAACTATACCTAGTTTGCTTTGTAAAAGCGGTTTGACTGATTTGTGTGTGAATTCTTCCACAATTAGTCAAAATACCACAAACGGGACTTATCACGCTATTATTACACAAGTAATATTTACCTCGACGTTTCGGCAACGTTACAGTTGCCGTGGTCACGAGTAGACTGAAGTGTGGGATGTCAAGTCTGAATAGCAGCGCGAGTTCTTCGAACTACCCGCACTTGATCACTAATAGTGCCGGCACTCGTATCACGAACTACCCGCACTTGTTCACTTTTATTAGTCACCCTATCACACCGACACACAACACTAACAACGTCCGATCGTCCCTCCGAACATTCATCCCGAATCTTCCACAATTGTTTTGTGATATTATGTTTGTATCTTTTAAATAAAGTACCTGGGCGACCGAACTTTGCTCGGGCTAAAAGTCAATAATAAGCGTTTTCCCAGAGATAAGACCAAGCTAGGAGATCGATTTGTCATCCCCGAAAACCCCCACGTACCAAATGTTGGAGCCGTTTCCGAGATTCTGATTATATTATATATATTTATACAAGAATTGCACGTTTAAAGGTATTAGATAACTAATATTAACTGTGCTCTACTTTTTGTTTCAGGTATGTTTCACTAAACTTCACCACTTGAGGCAACGGTAAAAGCTTTAAATTTTAATTATTTTTACCCACCACAGAACGGAGAAGGTATAATTGCGTTTACGGTGAGACGTTGTTTGTATCCTCCCTGATAAATTCGTAACTCATATCAAATCATGAATTTATTGAATGACAGAATAATATTCCCATTTATCTTCAGAATTGTAATGCCATTTTGATTAAAAATAATTAAATAAAATATAAATATAATAAATAAAATATTTATTTATTTATGTAGTTTTATGTAGTTAATGGTGTGTAGTATGTCTTTATAACGGCCCGAGGTTGCCGACGGTGCTGGCTGAAAAGCAGCGCTGGGGTGTTTTTAACGCTTCAGCATTATGCTGAGCCAGTGTCCGATTCACAACCGCAATGACACATACCTTTGTGTTGTTTTTTTTGTACCTAATAATTTTGTTGTCTTGTGTTGTGAATAAATGTATTTTCTTTCTTTCTTTCTAAAAAAAAAAACTTACTGCATAGATTCTTGCGGCAAATTCTTCATGGTAATTATTGTTGTGGTTTTTCTGAAGGCGTTGGCAGTATAAAAAAAGTCACTTGGAAAAGAGCCCTTCTCAGTTTACTTATAGTTTTTTTTTTTTTTTTGAGAAGGTTTATATTTAATCGTCAATTAACTCCCACTCTAAAATGTGCATTGTAACGGCAAATTCAAATCGGCCACCAAGAACAAATCTAATTGTGCTTCACAAAGAACAATTTAATTTGCATATAATGCCTTCTTAATGGACGTCCCGGGTTGGGTGCTGGCGCGGGTTTCCTAATGACCTGTATGCATTTAGTGTTTGCTGTTTTGCTACTGTTTGGTATTTTGTAGAAATTAATTAGGTTAATGACCCTGCATCTAGTTAGTATTTATTGGTGCTGTAGTAGTTTGAGTAATTAAAAGGGGCCAATAAACAAAGAGCAACACATACGTTTTAAAAAAGTAATTTTATTAGCTTATTAATAAAATAAAAAAAATGGCCAGGCCTTTTAGTCACTTAAAGTTATCAGTGTTTTTTGTTTGCTTTAAATTAATAAAATAAATATAATTATCACGAGACAATTCACACCAATTGACCTAGTCCCAAAGTAAGCTTAGCAAAGCTTGTGTTATGGGTACTTAGCAACGGATAAATATAATTATATAGATACATACTTAAATACATATTAAACACCCAAGACCCGAGAACAAACATTGGTATTTTTCATACAAATATCTGCCCCGACACGGGAATCGAACCCGGGACCTCAAGCTTCGTAGTCAAGTTCTCTAACCACTAGGCAATCTGGTCGTCTACTTTACTTTCTTGTTCGCAATAAAATACAATAGAAATAAGTTTTTGGTAAAAAAAACATTTTTAATACAAGCTTTTTTGCTGCCTCTTCTTTTTGTTGACTTTACTTGCGTGTCACCCAAACTACATTTGCATACCAAATTTCAAGTCGATGCCATTAACCGTTGAAGAGTTCCGTCCTGTGGACACAATCCTGGCCGGACTACCAGGATGGCACTACCAGTTTATTGTATTGTCACGCAATTTACATAATTATACTAAATTTCAAGTCAATCCACAGACAACGGGACAGGTGAAACTAAATAAAAGCTTGTAATAATAGAGATTGTGATAGGCTTGCTTGATTTTGACTACACTTTACCTTTTTTATGTGGTACACAATTTTGTAAATAAACATTTTGTATGTCACCTAACACTCGCGCGTGCACTTTGCTAACTACATTTTTTGACCAAAAAGTTTTTTATTCACAAAATAATTTGTACTTCATATAGTGCATTCAGGAACTATTATTACAATCGATTTGTCCTTTTTAAAGTACAGTGAGTTACTTTTAACCAGAAACTTTAAAGCACCAAAAGCATCCCTGTGATCTGACAGACCCAGTGCATTACTAATGAGCTTTGATAGTGGCCTTTGGCCTAGATCCTTTAGCTTTAGCTAACGAAGCATTGCTAACTCGCTTACCCCTTTATGTTCAAAGTTAGGGGCTGACGCGTCTAATTATTCTACGATGTATGATATTTATTGTTTGGCAGCTCGCCGTGGAATGATTTAATGTGTCATACGCGTTCGGTTGGTTTGTTAAAGTTAGTTAGTTTCTAGAATAGAATTTAAACAGTTTTGTGAAAATAAATTTGGATTTATCAATAAAACTACTGATACGTTGTTAGGAAAGGAAAGTTAGTTCTTAGGAAAAGAAGTTTTTTTTAATTACACCAAAATCAGAACACAATGAATCTTATATCTTTTAACAATCAGCTCATGTTTTGTTTAATTATATCGAGTATATCGCCAAGCTCGTGGCGTCTTCTTACGATGCTCGCTATACTCACATCTTAACCCTCACCACTCGCCTTTTTGACCCCTATTATACAATTGTTTCATAAAATACAATAACGGACTAGTTTCTGTCGAAAGAATTATAATAACAAACGCTGTCAGTAACACTAATACTTTAACTAATTTGCAATAACCAAAGGCATCAATCTATTACAACTAAAGTAATTATATTATCTACTGTTCCGCATTCTCTTTAAGTAACAGCTATAATTATGTCCTTCGTCTTGACCCTCGTCACAATATTTGAGTTGACCAAGCAAGTAATGGTCGGCTGAGTGCCGGATAAGGTTTCGGCCTCCAAGCCGTTTTGATAGGTGTGGTATAGATTCAAACCTTCAAAAGAAAGTATTTTTTATATTAATTACTAACGACCCGCCCTGGCTTTGCTCGAGTAGGTACAATTCTCAAAAAAAGTTTCTTTAGCACACTTCACACTTTTCCAATTGCACAAAAACTACAACCGCGCGAAGCCAGGGCGTGTCATTACTATAATTATAGATACAGAAAAAATATCATTACTGTCCATCACTGAGAACTACTGCGCTTTACAGATCTATGATTTGTCCAGTTCTTCTAATGTCTCCTCTGACTAGAAGTCAAATCCGGGACCTCAATAAATAGGTCACCTGCTCGTCAGTAAATGACGGATTCAATAAATCTGTAAATATTTCTAAAAGACATTAAGATTAGAGAACATTTATTTGTTTTATATTCTCCTGTATTTTCAAACTATATAATAGTAGTTTATTTATTTATTTGTTTGTAGTTACTTATGTAGTTTATTTTTAATGATTTTATGTATAATATTGCTTAAATCATTGTATTGTAGCTTCCACTATTTTTGACTCTTAAACTCTTTGTCGGTCCCTAACTTTGCTCCTCTCGTCTACTCAAAGGTTAACAGGTAGAGCTCCCTTAAAGAGATAAGTCCGCCTTTGTACAAGTATCTCAAAGTTTACCGATTGTATTTTGTTTCTTTTCTTTTGTACAATAAAGAGTTTACATACATACACCAACAACCGAATCCAAAGTCAACAATTTCACAAAAGCGAGGTATTTTTCCTCACCGAACTCGGAAGCAATATTGCCATTCAGGCAAACACAGCTGGCATTGTTTACACCCAAGGGACACATTTTGTCATTACAAAGTCTTACCATTTTATTTCAGTCGATTTGGAACCTTTTCTTACCAAGTACAAAGTCGAAAGTCCCAAGAAAGCGATATGACGCCTTTAGGGAAATAAATCGGTCAGCGATTGCTCAAGGTGTTGAGTGAGGTGTTGAATTAGTAGAAATGTGATACTTTTCGAGCAGGATATGGGTAAGTGTGAATTAAATAGTGGGAATGTAGGGAGAGGATGTTGGGAGAATGGTAGCCTATATAAACATATACATACGTAAAGAATAGGTACCTTAATACACTTATAAAAAAATTACTTTACTACTTGAAGGATATTTTTTTGACCCTCCACGCAAAAAGAGAAATGCCAAGTTTGACGTGTCTTGTCGGTCTGTGGCATCATAGATCCCAAACGGATGGGCCGTGGCTGATGCGATTTTTTTTTCATACTGCTTCTGCTGCTAATAAGCTGATTTAATCGAAATCGTTATTACCTAAGTTTCATTAAAGTCAGTTTGGCCGTTTATAAGATATTGAAGGTTGAAATGATAATTTAAGTATGTTTATCCGATGCTTGGCTACACTATACCCATACCACAAGCGTTGCTTATTTTGGGAATAGTTTAATTGGTGTCGAATGTCCCGTGATTTTTATTTGTTTTTTTATTTTAATGATGAAAATAGATACACAGGTCACACACGTATAAAAAGATGAAAAACGCCCGACGTTTGAGTCCACGGTCGACTGTTCGTTCGAGCTCGCCTCGAAGAGGAACCACGGATTGGTTCGAAACATACGAGGATCAGGCATATCTCGGCTGTAGTCACTGTAGTTTCAAAATTCTCCTTTTCGAAGTCGGTTAAAAAGACACGGGATGTTTATTCACGCAGCTTTGAAGGAAGCTTGTTTACAGAGCTATGACTTGATTGGCGGCCAAAGCGCGTCGCACGCGCATTCGAATGCGGAACTAGCGCACGTGCGCCCGCGCCGCGCATCTGAAACCTCATTTACGCGGTGTAAATCAGGTCTCATGCGAATTGCGAGTTTACTGTCATCCATCATCATCATTCCATCCCAGCCTATATACCTCCCACTGCTGGGCACAGGCCTACTTTCACAATTAGAGGGCTTGGGCCGTAGTTCCCACGCGGGCCCAGTGCGGGTTGGGGACTTCACACGCACCATTGAATTGCTTTGCGGTTGTGCAGGTTTCCTCACGATGTTTTTATTCGCCGTAAAGCTCGTGGTAAATTTCAAATGTAACATGAATTTCGAAAAACTCAGAGGGGCTAGCCGGGGTTTGAACCCATGATCCTCTGCTTGAGAATACACATTATAGTATTAAATTATATTGACCCGGATAACTCACGTCTTAAATCGAGTTAAGAGAGATCGAGTCGAGAGGAAGGGCTACGGATTAGCCCGAAACATGTCAAGCTAAACTCGATTTAAGACGTGAGTTATCCGGGTCAATATAATTGAATATGAGTGAGTCTCACGGTAGTTTCATACACATTATAATACACACACATATTGCGTACCTATTTAATATTTTTATTAATTTAAAACAACTACGCGACACATATCTACATTATGTATCTTTGAGCAAAAGAAATCCAATAGTCTCTACTCTACCCCTCTAAACTTGTTCCGCTAATGCTATTGGTCGTTTCTGCACGTCTCCAGCTTCTATGTAAACATGACCTTATCGGGGCCAGAAGAGCAGGAAGGAATGTATCTAATTTTGCTTCATCATTATTCTAAACATGACAGCGCGTAGAATGCGTGCGCGCAAGCTGTTATCGTTAAGCTAATCACTTAGATGCATACTGTAGATTCGTAACTAACTACGCATAATTTGATTGCTGCATTATACTGACCAAGCAGATCGTGGGTTCAAACCAGGGCTTGTACCTTAGAGTTTTTCAGAATACGTATTTGACAACTCCTGATTTTGCCATATCGTATGAAAATATAGATAAACAGATAGTGTTTAGCGAAGAGAAAATTTAAATCGGTTGAAAATTGGATTTATAGTGATTTTTGAAAATCTATATACCTGTCTCTTTTCAAACGCTTTTTTCTATGCAGCAAGTATGGCGGTACTGGCGTGTGACGTCACATGCCAGTATGTCTTTCTCTGTCTAATCTTGAATTTCAAACCTTTATAACTTTGTTATTTGTAAAGGTAGCTTAAAAAATGTTTCTTATTCGATACAGGCATTGTGTAGTTTTAATTTATAAAACATATACAAAATAGTCAAATACCGTATTCATGCGTGAAATTACCTACGTTTGAAATGTATCATTAGTTTTGTGAAAACCTGGACACACCTTTAAAACTTATTGTTTTGGGATAAAAGGTCCTATTTCTAATGTTTAAAATATGGTGCATGCAAAACTTTATGACAGTCGATTTAGTAGTTAAGGATTGAAACTGGAACAGACAAACAAACTCACTTTGCATTTATGAAATATCTCTACTACACTAATAAGTAAGTACATTATACTAATAAGTAAGGACTGCTCCGCGGACGAAGTTGGAGACAGAAGCTAGTTAGGCTTCCGTAGTTTTTAATATAATGTTAAAACAAAACCGCTCGTAAATACAGACACATATAAAATGCATTATAAATCTAATAACAAAATAATCATTATATCGTGTCGCCAGTCACGAGTAATTTGATTCAACTCCCGCGCAGGGTCAACGACCCGGTCAGCTGATCGGAGCGCCTTGAACCGTGACAGATTCTCTTTCAACTCCATTTGTAGGCTAATAGAGTTAAAAGTCGGTTGACGTATTTCGGTAGATACACGTTTTAGTTGTAGATTTCGACCTTCAATTATTTTCGAATCAAATGAATGAACGTGAGGTAAAAAAATATCCGGGTTTATTACGAACATTTTTAAAGGCAGAAACATACTACTAAAACGCGACGCCACGCCACGTCGTCCGGCGCATGTTTAGATCTGCATCTGACCATATTAAATACTAAAGTTTACCCGCGGCTTCGCACGCGTAAACTATTCGATCTGGTAGTTACAATTGAAATTCCGGGATTTTACAAAATTCCCCTGGAAATTCCTAAAATTTATAATATCATGGTTTTCATAAACTTAACTATCATAAGGTCGCGGGTGACCAAAGATTTTTTTTTAGTTCATTGATATGGACCTCCGCAAAGTAACGCCTGATTCAATAAAATTATAACGCCTTAGGTCAAGCCACTGTGCTATCAAGACCAATAGTCTCAATTTTAATACTTCTTTTCACTGGCTGGCTTTTGTTTGTTTGTTACATGAAAAAAAGTAAAGTGTTAAGTACAAAGGCGGACTTATCCCCGCAGGGATCTCTGCCAGTCAACTTTTGAGTGTTTTTTTTTGGTTTTCATAATTATTTATCTACACTTATTCTAGTAATTTACACGTTTACCTCGCTTTGCTTTCCACACAACATCAGTAAACCGCAATAAATCTGTGAAACTCCAAATCTACTTAACTTAATTAAATTAATTAACGGAAGCATTTACACGCAGCCTAAAGCTTAAGGTAAAGCTCGCGGTACAAGTCAAGGAAGGACAGCGAGTCAAAAAAAATTTTTTTTACTATCTGGTTATATGTATGAACAAATATTTCTAAGCTAAGTAACCATTAATCATTAAAAGTTGGCTTAATTGATTAAGGAAGGATTTTTTTTTCGATGATAATATTGTTAAGTTTCCTTTTTTGGGCTCTGATGTCTTTGATCTTCAGTAGTTTCCAATTCATCCATTACAAACAAACGTACCGTCCAATATTTTCTTTTTACTTTTAGTTTACCTATAGAATATAATACTCGTCACACCTTCCGACTTAGTTTGCAGGTATAGGTAGGGCCACCAGAGTTGAGGGCACGCACACAAGAACATGTTATATAATGACAGCGCATCATTCACTTCAACTCTCATGGCACTACCTATAAGTAATACAACATTACGTTAAAGTTTACGTCTTTTGTGGTGCTGGCGGCGGGCAAAAAAAGACGGTAGCATTGCCGGCCAGCGGCCGGGAAAGTTGTATGAAATCTCTTTGCAGGCCGCTAGAATGACCAACCGAATGACGAACCGAAACGCCTGCAGCGCGATACTTCCCGACCTATTATTACACATTACAAACGTGACATGAAATATTAACACAACGTGAATATTTCATGTCATGTTTGAGAAAAGGTACAAGCTTCACGCTCGTCACTTGCGCCAGCATGTAACCCCAACTAATCCCCATACATTATAAACGCGTGTACGTCTGTAAACCTCTCGGAACTCCAATATTTGCCCGCGTGAGGTGCGATGTTACTTTGTTGGAGCCGTACCCAAATTAGTTTACATTGCGTTTTGATTTGTTCTGTTTGTATTCACGCTTTTACTAAGATTAAAACACAGGTTGAAGCATACCTACGTATAAGGCTATATATACTTAGTTTAGGTACTATACGGGCGCAGTGACCCGAAGTGCGTCTTGGCCTCCAAGACTACGCTATGTTTAGATAGATTTTCTTTAATTGTCATCACTGTTACATGTTCAACACTATTTTCTTCTTAACAGTGATGTAAAACATCGTAAAGAATTCTGCACACACCTGCGAAGAAATTCAATGTGTATAATGTGTGTGACCCAATTCGTGCCCGAATGCGAACTTTGGTCCAAAGTTCAAAATTTTATTTGCTCAAATCATGATCCACATCCTTTTATTCTGAGAAGACGCCTTGTAGGACGTAATTATAGGCCAATATGATAAAGATGGCTCGTTGATAAGCCCTCACCATACACGTCCACACCACATCGCACAACGGTTGTCCCCGATCCGTCTAAACCGCTCCTTGTTTGGCTCCAGCCAATGGGCGCGTGTGAATTTCCGCTTGCTCGCTCAACGGGTCACTAAGTCAGCTTAAGTGCATCTGTATTGATTTTTTAGGGTTCCGTAATGTGCACAACGGGATCTTATTACTAAGCTTCTGTTGAACTAGCTACTTACCTCACACTACCTATCGCAGACGTATTAACCGCGTGTTAAATTGATATATGACCGTTGTAGTAGCCTAATAGCTAAGCCTATAGCCTCTCAAGAGCGCCGTGGGTTCGAGTCCCGACTGGCACTTTTGAGTTTTTTAGAATTTTTGTGCGGAGTTACATTTGAAATTTACCATGAGCTTTTCGGTGGAAAAAAACACGCCCGCGAGAAATTCAGTGGTGTGTGTGAAGTTCCCAATTCGTACTAGACCCGCGTAGGAACTACGGCCCTAGGTTTTTAATTGTGAGAGGAGGCCTGTGCCTTAGATTTAAATTTCGCTCATTTTCATACACTTTCAATATATTTTGAACCACTTCTTCTTCCATATTCATTTTGTCATAATTTCACTTGGCATAACTTTATGATCAATGATAAAAGTTGGAAAGCCCCCGACTTTGTCACTTCAAAGTTCAATATCTCAATAACGTCTGAATCGATTTTGATGAAACATGTCTAAGAACCATCGCTAGAAAACCTGCTTTTAAATAAAAAAACCGTATTCAAATCGGTTTACCCTTTTAAGAGCTACGGTGCCACAGACAGACACACATAGCGGTCAAACTTATAACTCTATATTATCTTAATTTGATTGCTTAATAACGATATCTCTTGTCCGGGTGAGCGGTTAATTCCAATGGAATGCCGAAAGTTTCTCGATGAGGGCTACGGTATAGATGTCGCTAGCGTCACTGCTTAAGTGGCTAAAAAAGAAACAAACAAGCTGAAATATGTGGTGCATAGGCGAAATTCGTGTCTGTACTGTTGTCCAGCAGTGTTGTAGCGGTATAGCACACGGCACGGAATGCCGAGGACCTGGGTTCGATTCCCAGTGCTGGTCTTATTTTTCTGGTTTTTCTGTGCATCTATATTTCAGTTTGTATTTTCAATTTAGGTTTTACGGGATGACCGTAAAAGTAAAAATTTGGAATTTAAATAAAAAATACAAAAAGATTCCAAAAAACCAATCTCATAACACTCCTTTTTTGCGTCGGGTTTTAAAATTATGGTAAATGACTCATTATGCAAATGAAATTCGTGCAAACGTTAGAGAACTGTTGAATTCTAATTGTCTTGACTAAATCAATAACTAGGGTGGATATGTATGTGACCGTTATGGAGAACGGCGGCTATTTGTCAAGATGTCTGCGGCCGCGCAGTCTACCGGAAGGCCGGAACGATAAGGACACGTCTTGGCTTAAGCGTTTGTTACGTAAATCGATGATGACTGTTTTTTTTATGAGTACGCAGAAGTAACTAAATTTGTGTTGTGCTATTAATTTAATTTGTCAATGTTGTGAAATGTACTACTATATCGTATTGGGTATCTGCACAACAATGTAATACAAATACTTTTTATTAAACCCACTATATTTATTACTTTTTATATTTTCATAATTTTTTTTTGCTAGTTTGCCAGTAGTTTGATAAAAAAATACCACAAAACAAAGCAATAAGATGACAAAAAAAGCAGCGATAGGTGCAATAGATTTAATTATTAATAATTTAATGTGGAAATAAATTATTAAAAAAACATTCATCTCCTTACAGTCGCGTAAAAAAGTCTTGGTGGCATAGTGGTTTGACCTATCGCCTCTCAAGCTGAGGGTCGTGGGTTCAAACCCCGGCTCGCATCTCTGAGTTTTTCGGAATTCATGTGCGGAATTATATTTGAAATTTACCAGCTTTGCGGTGAAGGAAAACATCGTGAGGAAACCTATATAAACCTGCGAAGCAATTCAATGGTGTGTGTGAAGTTCCCAATCCGCACTGGGCCCGCGTGGGAACTATGGCCCAAGCCCTCTTGTTCTGAGAGGAGGCCTGTGCCCAGAATTGGGACGTATATAGGCTCGGATTATGATGAGTCGGGTGAATTAAGTTAAAACGGTGATTCTCAAAAAATCAATTCGAATTGTATGTGATTATTAGTAAAAAAACCGATATTTTTTCACGTTGTACAGTTTCTTCATTCAATGAATATTCGCGATCAATAAACTCTGTTTCTTGTCCTTAAGATCCGTAGCAATACATAATTCCCTAGTTGGACATAGTATATAATGATGCTAGTACTTATATAAAATCTAGTGTAAAACATAATGTGAAAGCAGGCAGCGGCGTTCTATTCACAACTACAAACTTCACACTCCACTCTGCGGTATGGAAGGCAAGTAAACACACACTCCCAAGAAATTCATTTTGAAAGTTACGCTTCCGAAGACCACAACGACTGTCAAGAGTGTTACGAATTAAAAAGAGGATCTAAAACCGCCAAACGCTCAGCTTATGAAAGACCACAGATCTAGGATCGTAGTCAGTTCTGAGCATGTGAAATGGTAGAGCTGGTAAGTTATTGGACGTTTCGTGTAGCGCGCTATTTATCGGCAACTTCCTTTTTACTGCGACTTCGCTCGGGCAGTGCCGCTGTTTAGGAAATTAAGGCAAGTTTTTCTATATATCAACAAAAAAATGGCAATGTAACCAGTACATTTCACTTCTTTATTTTGCTAAATGCTATGGCGGTGGATTTTTCAGTTTTCTACTTTTTATGCCTTATATGAAAGGTTTAAGTTGACAAGCATCATTAAGTTATTTCAGTTTTGGAATTTCATATACGTCGCGATTTTGTGATAAATTTTCGTCTAAAGTTGGGGCACTACATAACAAATTTAATTCAAATCTGTCGAACCATTTCAGCTAACAAGAATAAAAACTCACTAAGATTCATATCACCTTAAGTAAGTGAACATTACGGTCATACATAAGTAGCATTTAATATTATTATTATTATTACTATTTATAATGCACAGGCAGCTTATAGCTGATGCGTGCATATCATTGTTCACTTGTGTAATTGTCTTCAAAGTACTTATCAAGTCTGTTTTTAAAAGAATTCACTGAAGGTGCACTGATCATATCAGTTGAAGTTAACCTAGAAGCAAACAAACAAATAAACTCATTTCCCAATATAAAACCGTGGGTGGTCTGTACGCAGAACCTCGATTATGCTGCCAGTTATTATCTAAACCAACTGCCCTGTTTGGAAATGGTCGTGAATATTCAGAAAACGATTCGGAACTGGTTAAAATGTAAATATTGTTTTACACGGTAATGATACGGCACGACTTTACCGAGAAGGTTTTACATTGTAAACAAACACGAAGACGGAATTATACGGAAATATGGGGATTTATTTTTAGGTTGGCTTGGCGACAGCAATGCCGTGCTGCTGGACTTTCAAAATTGACATCAGTCGAAAACATTAATCGAAAGTTAGAAATATTCTGTGAAAATAATACAAATTAGCGACCGCAGCTCCACTGACGTCCAGTCCACGGCTTTAAGTAGGGCAAGCCTTGGCTTATTGTTGATATCTGGTGATTTGGTGATAAGTACTGCGTTAAAATCTTACACTAGAGTGGAGACCGCGGATCGGCAAGCGCAGCGTAGGACGTCCACCAACGAGATGGACGGATGACCTGTTTAAAGTCGCGTGTTCACGGTTGATGCAAGCCGCTTCCAACCGAAGCGACTGGAGGTCCATGGGGGAGGCCTATGTCCAACAGTGGGCGTCCTACGGCTGAGATGATGATGATTACACTGAGCTCATAATGGTGAAATGAAAGCAATCAAATCGCTGCACACCCGATTGCGATCAAAGCAGACGGCTGCCGTCGATTTTATAGCTTGCATTTCCTAATACTGAGATCTGTCTAAGACAATAACATAAGTAGTAACGTAAGAGATCGCTTTTAAGCGATAAGGCCGCCTCTTGCTCACCTTGTATTTTTTTTTCTCTGTGTATCTGTTTTCTATATCGATTACTATGTCTGGTGTACAATAAAAAGTCTATGGTATTGTATTGTATTGTAGTATCACCGAATTACAAAGTATCACGGATAAGCCAAGGTTTGCTATTCCGTTTACAATTGACTTGGACGCACGAGAATCGTGAAAAAATAACTTTTTAATCGCCCCATTTGGCGAATAAAGCTTGTTTCGCATAACGGCATGTAATTAAATAATTTAATGATGGTCTCGCTAATTAACAAAAGAGTTTTTATGCGCTTTTTTATTTTGTATCGTTATGGAAATGAGTTTTATTTTTTACGGAAATTTCTTGGGCAAAATAATTTTTTTGAAGGGTTCCATAAGGATAACCAGAGAGTGGAAGAATACCTTGCCATCTGTCTGTCAGTTTTAGGACTATTATCACAAGAACCGTATATAATAGACACACAGCTTCAATTCTAAAGTAAGTTATTATGATTTCATGTTTAATTGGCTGGATGAAATAACGCATTAGGCTTATTTTAAGATTTAAGATTTAAGATTGATTTATTTGCCAACATGAACAATACAGGATAGGCACACAGAATACAAATAAACAATAAACTAATAAAAAATGCGTTTGCCAGTCCCATGCACTGTGTGGCAAAAGGAACAGGCTCAGCTTATGCTGCGCTTACTCAGAAGCTGCCAGCGCTGGTTTTCAGCCTGCCCCCGTTGACAGACTAGCTAGAATGGATAGAATGGATGGCTAGGATGAATTTTGTCCCGACATTCCCACAGAATCAAAATAAAATAGGTTAAGAGACATGACATTTGGCGGAGATGTTTTTTCATGCAACGTTAATGAAGAGTGCATAGAATTTTTGGGGATTACGCGGAGATTTAAAAAAATCCCGGAGCTTCAATTCCATTGCCAGATCTAATGTTTAATGCGAGCGAAGTAGCGAGTATTCGCTAGTATAAATAATTTTCAAAATCAGTTAAGCCCTATCCGCCAATGCTAACCTGGAATGCAACCACAAGTATAGCTTGCAGCGGTACTGCGGTTCGATTCCGGGCCCATTCGAGATTGGATTACCTGTGTCTTTATTGATAAATATTCAGGATGCATGCGGTTTATATAGAAAGCATATTAAGTTTCTAATTTCAAAGTGCAAAATCATCATCATCATCATCCCAGCGTATATACGTCCCACTGCTGGGCACAGGCCTCCTCTCAGAACAAGAGGGCATTTGCAAAATAAATATGTCAAATTACAAAGGTGTTTTAAAATAATAAATTAATAAATATCATAGGACACTTTGACACCAATTGACCTAGTCCCAAACTAAGCAAAGCTTGTACTATGGATACCAGGTAACGGATAAACATGATTATTATACTTAAACACATATATTAAACATCCAAGTTCCGAGAACAAACATTCGTATTATTTATACAAATATCTGCCCCGGCGGGGAATCGAACCCAGGACCTCAATCTTCGTTAGTCAGGTGCTCTAACCACTTCAATAGGTTCAGTTTTTGAAGTTTTCACTATTTCGCACTTTTAAACTCACTGTACGTGTTTATCAATTTAAAGTTAAGGCTCTAACGCTCCTCATATCTACTCAAAGGTTGAATGGTGGAGACCCCTGAAAAGGGTATGTTCGCCTTTGGACATCTCAGCGGCTGCCTGTGTTTCTTCTTTTATTTTTAACGAAAAAAGGTCATAAAAATAACTTTAAAACTGATCTCCCAAATCCTACAATAGTTTTCATTTGAATTTGTGAAGACAATAAGTATTTGAGAATTCCCGCACACTATCGCCCTCCACATCACTCTCGACAATTACAAAAATTAACAGCGAATCCCGCAATCTCGTAAATGATTCCGGGAATCCCGCGGGGCGTGACCGGGATTGTTAATCGCGAGATTATGAGACGTCCGAAGCGGTCGGAGCTTTAATATGTAAGCTAGGATGATTGAGGGCGGTCTGTTTCGAATTTGCTAAGAATATTTTTGAGCAGGATAGGTCGAAGTTTGTGCGTACATTAATTTAATTATATGAAATGAAATAATGATCAATGAACTATAAATAATTACTTTGCTCACCCGCGACCTTACGATAAGTAGCTGCGTCTTTTCTTTGCAATAAATGTGTGTTCATACAGCTCCTCCAGCTTCCTGTAAGAACACACACATCACACAAACTCAGCTTTCACCATCAGCACTGACACGTTTCGAACCAACCAGAGGTGGAGGAACTGCATGAACACACATTTTTGAAATAAACGTAGCTATCATAAGGTCGCGGGTAAGAAAAGTAATTGTTTCAGTGCATTAGTAATTTATTTTTCAATATTTTAGTTAGCATCAAATCGATTTCGTTTTTATCTATAAATAAATAAATATTATAGGACATTCGACACCAATTGACCTAGTCCCAAACTAAGAAAAGCTTGTACTATGAGTACTAGGCAACGGATAAACATACTTTCATGGAAAAATACATACTTAAATACATATTAAACATCCTAGACCCGAGAACAAACATTCGTATTATTCTTACAAATATCTGCCCCAGCCGGGAATCGAACCCGGGACCTCAAGCTTCGTAGTTAGGTTCTCTAACCACTTGGCCATCCGGTCGTCAAAAATGTAGGGTTATATGTTTCATTTCATTAATTAAATACTCGTAACAAGATAACCCCGTGTGGTGTCGGGTTAGAATTACACCTCTCCATTTCTTCCGTGGATGTCGTAAGAGGCGACTGAGGATATAGGTTAAGGTACACCGTAGGCGACAGGCTAGCAACCTGTCACTATTGTACCGTTTTTGACAATCTTAAAACATAAAATTGCTAAAAGTGGCTCCGAAGCGGTAACGTTTCGTGTGCTCTGCCTACCCCATTTGGGAATACAGGCGTGATTTTTGTGTGTGTGTGTGTAACAAGATAAAATAGTAGGTAGGTACTATTAATTTTCCCACGTGTGATAGTGTAAAATGTTAAATTACCCTTTTAACGTAATGAATATATTTTAAACAAATACCTAAACATTTTTTCACTCGAAATCCAATTTAGGTCCAAAACCCTTTTACTGACGGATCTTTCGGCCCTAATTTACTACCCTTTAGAACAATGATTTACCTTCATTCCTTATTTACTACCGGTTAACTAACCGTCCGAAAAACCGTAATAAATCTTTAAATATTTACCGAATCCCGGACAAAAAAAAAGGAAATCAATAAAGTGTCCCATCTCTATCGTGCACACTGAAAACAAACTCTACGTCACAGCAAATTCGACTTTGTGTTTTGAGCTATAGAGTTTGATTTTTTTGTAGTAACATGACACGTTCAATGCATCGGTTATGGAGATTTTCATATTCAATTTTCGATAAGAGAATTTATTGTCGGACGCCGGGATTCCCGGGGTGTTGTCTCTCCGTGTCTTTTCTGGGACTTTTAGTGTAATTGGATTGGATTTACGGCACTTTTATTTTCTGATACTCTCCTTACGTACATTTTTAATATTGATCTGGCCATACCTAAAGAACGATTCGATTTCTAAAAACTTTTTGCATCCCATCATTGCGTGAAAACTACATTGTTTATTAAATTATCGAACCCAAACTGAAAGCTAATAAATCCTTCTGCCCTATATTAATCAAATGCTCCAATAACCGTTGGAATTCGTAAGCAAACTCAAGCGCTATACTAATCATTGTAGCATGACAAAGACGAATGGACTGCCTGACAGGGAACTATCAACCCTAATATATTACACACTAGACCTTACTCGCGGCTTTGTACGCGTAATCTATTACATCCAACAGTCGAAATGAAATTTCGGGACTTTACTAAAGTCCCGTGGGAATTTCACAAAAATTTCACTCTGGATTTTATTGACGTTGTATATAATAATAATATTTTTTTTATAATAATTTGTTCAAAAACTCAGTTTACATAATTTTACACTAACAACTAAAACACAATATAAAAGACCACGACAAGACCTCACTTTATGTCTGTCCCTGACCGAATGCCCCTCTCATCCACTCAAAGGTTGACTGGTAGAGATCCCTTAAAGGGATAAGTTCACCTATATATCTCATTGTTTATCAATTGTGTTATGTTTACTTATTTTGTACAATAAAGAGCTTACATACATACGTACAAGTACCTGAACCAGGATTCCCTGTGTTATAAAATATCCGTCTCTATAATCCTAGCGGTTGGATTTTTTTTTTATATTATGTCAGAGGGGGCAAACAAGTATGCGAGTCACCTGACGTGTAAAATCCAAAATCTAAGCCGCCAATTGATAGGGTAAGAAAATTAATAAAATCAGGGGACAAAATTCGTGTAGTTTTGAAAATTGGTACAGGTATAATTTGCGGTATCCAGATGAACATACTCAAAGTCCTCAAGAGAGAGGGCTGTGTTAAGAGTGTAAGGGCGGGTTGAAGGTACCTTGTTTGAGGTTTTTCCTCATATCTCGAATATTCGTAGTCTAGAGACATATTCCCACCATTTGTTAATGGTGAAATTTCCGGGAACTTCCAATAAAACCAATTCTGGTTTTCAATTCAGCTGACTGATGCGAACGTAAAAGTAAGCGAACCTAACTTAATAATATCGCTAAGATAAGGGTGACTACGCCCTCTTGTTCTGAGAGGAGGCCTGTGCCCAGCAGTGGGACGTATATAGGCTGGGATGATGAAGGGTGACTACGGCAGTATTATTATAAGTCTATGGCACAAAACATAGATAGTATCTATAGATAGTAACTATCTGTGTTTATAGTATCTATAGATAGTAACTATCTGTGTTTTGTGTCTATGGTGTCACAGTTCGGGAGTGTATTCTGTTCACGTTTTGACAGGTAAGGTGACAGCTTGACGGTTTGTTATCTATGGTTTGACGTGACAGGGTAACGCATGGGATTGTTGGCAACTATTGTTTGTGTGCGCGGACATTGTAAGGAACGTTGAGGGAATGAGGTTCTCTCGATATGCGAAATATCACTAGATTGGGTTAGTAGGAGTCGTTGCTCGCGAATGGATCATTTAGTAATTTAATCAATAGATATTTTGACTTTGACTTTGATTTTGAACCACGGACAGATTTATGTAATAAAAAGGTAGGTACTACAGCCAACTAGCCTGCTATACTAATTGATATTTATCGATTCGTTCATGTACACTTTGTAAAAGTGTATTAGGAATTTTCTGTCAGTGATTGAGTAACATTAAATTTTATTTTAAATTTTTCTTTTCCTATTTTCGTAAAAGTATTAAAAGCATTTTTAACGCATTTATTTAACTTCAAACGAAAAAATGTATGCCATTCGAATGGATGGCATGAATGTATGTAATACGGACGATTTTAAAAATTGCAATGGTTCAGTAGCATTTTCAGTTTATCTATTTCAATTTCAAACCAACTCCAGTCAAGTCTTTCCACTTTTAGATAACTGAAAACAAAGACACAATTTTTGTAAATTCTCAGAGAGACTGAAAAATTCAACTGCCAAACCAATCATGCATGCAACCATATCCGCGGTTAAAGACTAGTAAAGAAGCAAACTGCCATCTTTTTAGTTCTTAATGAATGTTGGTCTCATCCGACGTCAAAGAGGTTCGTTAGCGTTCGTATAGCTATAAGCCGATTCCCGGTCTTTGTGAATATCTTGAAAAATTGCCAACGAGCTTATAAAAAAGTGGAGTCAGCGAAGATAATAGTATTAAAATCCAGCTATGAAACAAGGTAAGGGTGAATCTCGACTTGCAATGGTTTATCGTAGTCGTAACATGATGTTATAATAAACACTATATCTTCCATTGTAAATATACTATTTGTTGTACATTTTTAATTACGTACTAGCCGTTGCCTTTGATTCTTTTCCCGGGACTCTAACTATCTGTATACTGATTTTCATTTAAATCGGTTCAGCGGTTTAGATGTTGAAGATTGAGCAAATAAACACAAATTTTCGCATTTATATTATTAGACGGATAGTGGGAAGTGGGATATTTTACTAACAAAACTAATATATTTGTTGATAAATTAAATTTCTTCTTTAAAATTTCCTCACTTTTCCATTTTTTATTAAGCCATTTTCTCCCCACTGCTGGGCAAAGGCCTCTCCCTCGATTTCCAACTACTCCTGTCAGCAGCTAGGCCTTGCCAGTCACTTTTGGAGTACCCACTGGGAACACTTGTGCCCATAGTTCTGGGTGCATGCGGCAAACATGGCCACAACAAGTTTTACGGTCAAATGCGTAACACAGAACTGTCATTCCGACGGCATATCCAAAAATGTACGGAATCCTCGGTGGGTGAGTTTGATTCACACTTGACCAGTTTTTAATTTATTAACGCATGATTGCACCCCGATAGGCTATGTAACAACACGACAGACAATCGAATTTGTGAAACGATAAACCGATGCGGGCTCGTCGAACGACACGTTTATCGCGCGCGATAAAGCCTACAAATAAAGGAATATCTTCATGTTAAACTGTTTCAAACACAACTCCATGAGTATTTTGAACCTAAGGCTGCGTTTCCACCATATATGTTGCGAGAAATGTGTTCACGATTAACCAATCCTACTAATATTATAAACGCGAAAGTTTGTGTGTGTTTGTTACTCCTTCACGCTAAAACGGTTGGAAGGATTTGGATGAAATTTGGTATGTAGGTAGTTGGACGTCTGGAATAATACATAGGCTACTTTTTATCCAATATTCCACAATTCCCGCAAATTGCGGACAATTGTTCTTCTTAACAACACACCTCAATGAAGACCAAGACATAAATGTTGGGAATTCCCAGGGTAGTTTTGTAAAATCTGGGAATTTCAATTGTAACTACCAGATCCAATAGTTTACGTTCACCTTTGCATAATTCTCTCATTTCCTGTTTATTCTTAGTTCCTAACTTCTCAGATGTGAAATAAGTTTACCGCGAACTTACAATCTTTTCCAGACTTGGAATGCAAATAGAATTCATGCCAGTATTTGTCGTGTATTGGAATTATCGTTAAGCTGTGTTAAAACTGCATAACAATTACTAGTGGCTCTATGACCTGTGGTATAGACCTAGTGCTCACCGCTCATCTAAGGCTCGCCATTTTGAATTTCAAAAACTGAATCTACGAAAAAAACATAATTTACTGAATCAGGCGTTTCTTTGCGGAGGTCCATATCAATAACTACTGAGCGGCAAAAATCTAGCCCTCAAATGTATGCAGTACCTAATAGGTAATTTTGTACGTCATCATCATCATCATCTCAGCTGTAGAACGTCCACTGTTGGACATAGGCCTCCCCCATAGACCTCCAGTCGCTTCGGTTGGCAGCGGCCTACATCCACCGTAAACCCGCAGCTTCACTTTAATTTTGCATGTATGTATGGCCAAATATTATGCCGCTGGGCATATAAACAATTACAATTGTTCACCCGCAACCTTACGATGTGTAGACGTGCATATAGCAACAAAAAGTTCATGCAGCTTCGACCCAATAAGAGGGGTGTTATAACTTTGACGCAAATTTCAGTCTGTGGCTTCGTAGCTCTCAAACGGGTCGACCAATTTTAATGCGTTTTTTAATCGAGTACTAATTTTCTCCATTAAAATCGGTTCAAATGTTTCTGATTTAACTTTGAAATGACAAAGCCGAATGTCTTTCAACTTTTCTAATGTAATTACGTTAAAATATTGCCAAATATTACCACTTTGTTTCAGCCAAGACGGATGGTGGCACATGAGGGGGACAACTACGAAATTCGAAAAGCAAAGGTCGTATCGTACTATCCCTCTCACTCTCTTATCGAATGATATTAGCGTCGGCGGGACGGCGAGATACGAGTTCGAATTTTGCACTTCGTAGTATAAGGCCAGCTTGTACTACAATAGAACTGTCGGCAACAATTGGTGCAGTGGCAAAGTGCGAGCGGTTATTCCGAGCCGTCGACCGGACTGCTTGAATCTCGACATAAAAGATCTGTTCCACTTTGCCCTGCCATTTTTAGACCTATGTACAAAGCATTCGGAGAGCGGCAAGTGATGACGAAGTTTTAGTAATAAAATATAACACAATACAAATATTTCTTAATCAAGTAAATGTATACAGATAAATACACAAACACACTCGTACCTTCATCAAAATAGTCTTGGGATTTTCGTTATCCCTAGAAAATTTGATGTTTTGACTGTGTAATACACCTATATTGAAATATTTAAAACTGTCTAGAACTAGAAAATATCCTTTTTAATAGGCACTTTTGATTAGTGCTAGTAATATTAATTTTTATTTTATTTAGGGTCAGTTTCACTACTCTGTGATTAATTTTATGTGACAGATAAATGTGAGGACGTCTCTATTTATTCGGACAAAACAAACTGAGACGGCATCAAAGATATCTATCACATAAACTATATCAATGAGTTATGAAACCCCTAGTGCCTAGTGGCCCTAGAGTGTATTTTTAGTTTCATTTTAGCCATGAAACTCGAGTGATCCTTATTTTCTTTTGACTAGTATAAATACCCAGATTTTAGTCACTGGTAGAAAGACAATAATTAATTATTCAGCGTGGATTTTGACTGCTGATTGGTATTTTCGAGTGCTGGATTAGAAAGAACTTCTTCTGGTGGAAAGTGGAATGTACCTGCCCGCCTGACATTTCTGCTCCCGACCGTACGTCTGGCGCTGAAGCTAGCTTTTGTTGTGCACTGTACCTCGTGCTGTTAACAACAGAAGTCTCATATCTATGTCTTAGTTCACGTCTTTATAAATCTTTAACCTAGACTTAGAAAAAAACAGGTAAGACATACAGCGTGTATTTTTATTACAACCATGAACTTTAAGGGTAGTTAGTAAAAGCTCTATTAAATATACTTTAATATGTTTTAGGAATAAATTGCAACTTTTTTATTTCCTTGTAAAATAATCACGCAATGTAGGTATACTATGTGATGACTATATACTTTGTTTTTTTATTACAAACATCGCCCTTGCTGACGTGACAGCTGTCACAGAACCGCTCTTCAGATTGCTGCTTTTTTTTTCATTAATGACCATTTGATGGTTAACGCTAGACTTCAAATTTGTTGAAGTATCCCTGCAAAGCATTAAAACCAACATTTAGTTATTTTTTGTTTGTGTATAAATACACACTGTATAAATTCAATACTCATCTTCACCAACCCAGCTTTTACGTCCCACTGCAGAATAAATGCCTTTGAGATTTAACTGAGATAGTTCAAATTGCACTAAATACTAAATTAGTATAAATTTATGCACTAAAGTTAGATTAATACTGACTTGGTAATTAACGGGTCGGTGGGTCTTTGATTAATTAGTGTTTAATTAGCGGCTAACTGGAGGATTAAATTATGGTAATTACGTTTGATTTATTTAAATGCGCTAATTAATAAATTGGTGTGTCTTGGAAAGCTGTTTATTTGTTTGCCTTTTATATACACGAATACATAAGGGATAAATACAACATCAGGTGAAGTTCCGATCTCTTATTTTTACTTAATTTTTTTAAATATAGATGATAAATTTTGCTTCCGGAAGATTACCATTAAAATTAAAAATTTACTGCTTAAAAAAATGTAATTTAAGTACAAAATAGGCAAAATATGGCAAACGAGCTAGTGGGTCTCCTGATGGTAAGAGATCACCACCGCCCATAAACATCTGCAACACCAGGGGTATTGCAGATGCGTTGCCAACCTAGAGGCCTAAGATGGGATACCTCAAGTGCCAGTAATTTCACCGATTGTCTTACTCTCCACGCCGAAACACAACAGTGCAAGCACTGCTGCTTCACGGCAGGATTAGCGAGCAAGATGGTGGTAGCAATCCGAGCGGACCTGCAAAAATAAACCGGGTTAAATAATAAATATAATATATAACTAACATTTTTAATTTAAATTCTTATGTTAAATTAGAAAGTGTATTCAATATTAAAATATCTACCTAAAGAGTTGACGTGTAGTCGAAATTGTTTGGTGAACATGGTACCTATATCCATAGCATAATGATTGAGGTCACTGACCGCCAGCTGCACCCGAAATACTGACAAGCGGTAAAATAATCAGACTCAACCCAGAAGTCAACTTTATGCGCAACCAAGAACAAGAACTATCTTAATAATTTAACTAAATCACGACAACCCAATTTGTATTATAATTACACACATGTTATATTACGGTCAAATTTTAATCACAGGGACATTTAATGGCGACAGTAAAATGTAAATTTCGAGCATCAAATTAACTATAAAATGGCATCAAAACATTGTTTTACTAACCTTACGTCGTAACACGTCAGCAAGCTGAGTAATCCCAGATTAACCGCGGCTTAAACTGGGATTAGCGGGTGCCACCGGCCCGAGTGAATATAATAGTTTTTGGAAATTAAATTGGCTTTTTAGTTTGCTTTGTAAGTACTAAATGCGATGTTTGATAGGGGTTTGGTTCGTTTGGTAATTTTACTGAAAGTTTGGAGAGTTTGCGGTTGAATTAGAATTCAACTTAATTATTATTTAGTGTTTCGTAAGTTATTATCATCATCCCAGCCTTTATACGTCCCACTGCTGGGCACAGGCCTCCTCTCAGAACAAGAGGGCTTGGGCCATAGATCCCACGCGGGCCCAGTGCGGATTGGGAACTCCACACGCACCATTGAATCGCTTCGCAGGTTTGTGCAGGTTTCCTCACGGTGTTTTTCCTTCACCGCAAAGCTCGTGGTAAATGTCAAATGTAATTCCGCACATGAATTTTGAAAAACTCAGAGGTGCAAGCCGGGGGTTCGAACCCACGACCCTCTGCTTGAGAGGCGATAGGTCAATCCACTAGGCCACCACGGCTTCCCCCACTAGGCCACCATGTAAGTTATTATATTACCAGTCAAAGGATTTAAGTCACTGCTTTAAAGCTTGAGCTGTAGTTCCCACGCGAGCCACGTACGAGTTGATAACTTCAGACACGTTTGAAATTGCTTCGCAGGCGAATGTTCTCTGGGAAAGAATGTTCTCTCTATCGGGAAGTTCAAAAAGTTGTGGTTATCTGGAAGGAATTGCTGTGAAATTGTTTCACCATCCATTAATTAGTCTTAATTGACGGTGAAATGTGATGCCGTCTCTATTTGTTTTGTTCGAATAGACGGAGACGGCGTCACATTTAACCGTCAGTTAACACTAATCAATGGATGGTGAAACAGCCCCTAAGTCTCGGCATCGCTCCATCTAGTTTAAAATTTAATTTGACATACATAACCCTTCGTATACCTGAACTGACAAACCATACATTTAAAGTTTATTTATAGTTTATACCGGGTGTGGCCTGTAATACGAGCAAAAAATTAAAACATAGATACAACATTAGTTCAGGAACTTTTAAAACTAATGGAGTCTTTGAATTTTCCTTTTTTCATACAAACTAAATACTGTTATCAATGTACACCATCCTAGAACACATCTGACGTCGCCTGTCACGCTACAAACATCAAACATTTTGCGTTACATTGCTTCACCGAATAAACTTAAAAGTGTAATAAAAATTAAAAAACTAATTCTTTTTAAAAGTTGCTGAACTAATGTTGTTCAGTTGACGAGTACTTTATGTTTTAATTATTTGCTCATATTACAGGCCATACCCGGTATTACATAGTTTATTATTATTTACTACTCCGACTACCCGTGCATCACCTGTTTAAACATGTCGACGTTCGTCAATAAATATAATCCTGCGCCGGACACGGGTCCGGATAGTTTACAGCCGGATCAAACCGTCGCCGGTAAAGCCTCGTGATACTTGTGAATGTCAATTTGGTTATGCTTAATGGGCTCGGCCGAGATGAAGATTAGAAATTGGTGGGGAATATTTTGACGAAATACACAAAATTTTAGAAATATTTAACATTACGTTGTTGTTCGTCGTAAATCTATGAATTTGGTATTTTATTTTATTTACCGTGCAGTCGAGGTCAAATAGTAGATTGTACAACTAGAGCATAAAACGAGCCATTTTACCCGAGGCGTTCATATAGCCACCCGAGCCGGTACGGCGAGGGTGGATAGCACGCCGAGGGAAAATAGGTTTAATGTTTGAGTTTTACACTGCTTTTCACTTCGATGGCGAGGAAATGAATAGCAACAGTGGAAACAATGATTCACTTTCTATGTACCTTTTATTTTTTATGCATTATTATAATAATTCCATACAAACTTTTTTTGTTTGTGGCTGTTGACACCTGATAACCTTGGTCTTGAGTTTGTATTAAACGAAGATTTATTTTATGCACTAGAGCATAAAAAATCATTTTATCTCGCCTAGATACAGCATAAACACCAACTTTACGAGCATGAGAAGTGAAAAAATATTTATAAACTTGTCGCTGTCACTTTATGTTCGAACTTCTTATAGTTTTACTTGTTGGTGTATTTCCATAAACATGATCAATGCTCTTGCATTGCCTTATTGGTCCATGAGCGGGGGCTATAACTTATAATTTACATTAATTTAAATGTCTTGTTCATGTACTGTTGGCATGAGTAAAAAGATAAATAACTAAACTGAAAGAAAATAACTAAACTGAAACTGAAAAGATGGCATACAGCAGGGGTCGGCAACCTTTTGACAGTTTTGTTCATTCGCGTACTCGTACTTACGCGTTTTTGTATTAGGTATAGTTGTAAATTAGTAGTATATAAGTGTAGTGTAATAGTTTCGTGCAAGGGGCAAGGACACATAAAAAATAATACATACCTACCCACCTATAAACAATATAGTAATAGGAGGTAGTATTATGTGTAGGTGAACATGAGCAGTATGTATGTCGGCGGCCGATCGTAAAATCCGCCAGATCACGAAATTCCTAGGCATATCGTGAAATGCCGCCATTTCATGAATTGGCTAAGGGACATCCGCCATATCGTTCATAACTCACCGTTTAGCGATTTGCCTAGTGACGTTTAGGCAGATCATGATATTCCTAGGCATATCATGAAGCGCCGCCATTTCATGATTTGGCCAGTATAGGCAGATCATGAAATTCCTAGGCATATCATGAAACGCCGCCATATCGGTTCTGGCACTTCGCCGGCCGCTGCCGCGGCACGCTCGCTTCGCTCGCTCGGCTCGTGCGTCGTGATCACAATTAATACTAACCACTCCTCGCTTCGCTCGTCGTACCTAAATTTTTCTATATAAATAAATAACAACTAGTGAATACTTTATTTACCAACAAAATTCTAACCTCTAAAATACGGGCAGACGTCCATGGTTTTTCACATTGTGCACAGAATCCGTTTGATTCACATAAAAAGAACGGAGCTGATGTTCAAAAGCTTCTTTTTGAATTCAATCACTATTTTCGGTTTAAAGATCATTTTGTTGTGACGCCGACATTTTTCACGCGCTAAACAAACACGGGTCGGTCAGCTGGTCACGGCCGCCATTGCATACGCAGCGCCACCAGTGACCAAATAAGAAACTATTTTACGATGTGCCCGGTATAGAGCTAGGAATATCGAAGAATGCGTTGCTCTAATCGATCTGCCGTATTATTTCTCAGGCACATCGTGATATGCCTGGCCAACGTTTAGGCATATCATGAAATGGCGGCGTTTCACGATATGCCTAGGAATTTCGTGATCTGGCGGATTTTACGATCGGCCGCCGACATGTATACAGTCGCCATCACCATTCCGGCGAATTTATAAATATATTTTTTTAATTTAGTATAATAATAGTAATATAACGGCATAGAATCTGTCTGGTTTCTCTGGACACAGACATTAGACAATTTTAAGTTAACTTTCGTACTAAAATTATTTGCCGGTAGGTAATTTATCTAAATAGACGTCGACAACCCTAAGCGTCCACGCCGGAGTAGGCAGTTAAGTTTCCTAAAGGGTCGGAGTGGACTTATTTGTCCTCTTTTACTATGGTCAAACGGACATCGCGATATTATTTTTTTCTGTCAAAAAACTGAGTGCCTTTTTGTAAAAAAAAAAACATTTACTTACAGGATTATGAAGATAATTACATAATATGAACATTGCATGCTTGAAATAAGCTTGCGAATTGTAGCACGAAGAAATAAAATATGTTAACAGTAATGTTTAATGACGTGCATTTAAATATTATACATTAACTTTTTAATGATTATAACACTAGATTAACAACTACCAACTATATAATCGTAAAGTTATAATGCGTCGTTGTAATTAATGGCCTGTGATGTATTCCCGTTTTTAATTAAATTAACCTTTAATTACTATTTTAATGTGAGGCAGCCATAAAATGGAGTTATTTGGCTCAGTTATTTAGGCTTTTAATAAACTCGATTTTAAGGACTCGGAGTTTAAAAACATTTAATAATACGGCGATACATAAACATATTTTTATAAAAAATAAATAAACCCTAGAGCTTATGGAAACAGTACATGTTTTAGTGTCAAGTACGCACATTTGACGCGCGTTCCATTTATTTACCAATCTATGTAATGATTTATTTAGTAAAGAGGACTTAGGACAAAATAATCTTAATAATGGTAAACATACCTATGTTGGTTGTCATCAGTTAAAATATACAAATAATAAATAGACGACCAGATGGCCTAGTGGTTAGAGAACCTGACTACGAAGCTTGAGGTCCCGGGTTCGATTCCCGTGTCGGGCAGATATTTGTATGAAAAATACGAATGTTTATTCTCGGGTCTTGGGTGTTTAATATGTATTTTACAATGCACGTGCTCGAAAGTGCCTCTTGACGTGGGTCAACATATCCATAGAAAATTAGTGATTCCTGCACGCATCCACAAGTGTGTAGTAAAGTTGTATGGATTTTACTTACCGCACTTGTGCGGTAAAGTAACTTTTTAAATTGCCAAATGATGTCCAAACTATTGTTAAAAAAATAAGTCTAAAGAGTCGTTATAGTTAGGCTTTGAACAAATAAGAAAACGTTTGATGCAACCAACTGAATATTTACTGATAAGATAATACAGATTAAACGCGACAGAAAAGAGAACGTAAATTTTTTTTTTCATGTAAACTCGTATTTAATTCCGTCTAAAGTTATGAAAAAAAGGGAATAAATTCTTGAGTCCAATTCGGACCGTGCGACGTCAAGCGCGCGCACTCGAAAGTTAACCAATGAGCTTCCAGTGCGCGCGCACGACGTAGCACGAACCAATCATGGTTACCCGTTCGCGCCTGTCATGAAACCCCGCCAAAGTAATGTTCATGAGTTCAGTCCGGTGAATTAATTTTTGATGAGTAAATAAAATGAAGAGTTTAAATGATGAATTTATATGTGACTACGCCGCCTTTCGTCCTACACGAAGCACATATTGTCAGTGACAAACTCAATGCTGAACAAAATACGTGAACTATAATATACATACCTAAGTTAATAAACATCGTAAATTGATAGAATAATCTACTTCTACACACATGGATATTATAACATCTACCGGTATGTCTTATTCTTATTTATTTGCTTTTATCTATTAGAATTAGTGAACCAATTTTGATTTATTTACAGTTCCAAAGCTAAAAAATCTCAGATTTACGGTAACTTTTTGTTAATAGCTGGTAGATTAGATACATACTTAATACATATACTTGATGATAATTAACTATTACAGGGATTTATTCACGGGTTGCACTGATATTTAGCATTATAGGAGCGTGCACTCCTCCATAAGGACTAGCCAATATAAGTGTGGAAAATGTCAAGCAACAAGGGCTAATAATTAATCATAAAAATCACGATACTAAAACAAAGTCTCCTTTACCTATCATTAGTAGCTGTAGCTGTTCTAATCTTCTGAGTCAATGATTGTTATGAAAGTTGGTTTAATAAAGTGTATACGTTAACGATTTTGGTTTGGCGTGCATGTCGGTATGTATATCTACTGCCTGCTACTGTAGTAAAAGGAGTATGGCAAAAAAATGATGTAGTCACTGCCTCGATTTTTTTCCTCGCTTAATGCATTGTAAAACGTTGTATGATATACGTGTCGAAAGTAGGAAATTCCCAACTCGTGCCGGCTCAAAACACTCGCTTCGCTCGTGTTTTAAGTTCTCCGCCACTCGTTTGGAATTGCCTACTTTCCGCACTTGTATCATAAATAACTAAAGTATGTGTCTATCTGTATAATTATATTTATCCGTTGCTTAGTACCCATAACACAAGCTTTGCTAAGCTTACTTTGGGACTAGGTCAATTGGTGTGAATTGTCCAGTAATATTTTTTTATAACAAAGAACTATTACTGTGGAATAATATCGCACTCCTAGATCAAGACTACATCAACTCCGGAACCTTCCAGAAACTGAAAGAAGTCTAAATCAAAATGGCGTTTTACTTTTGAGTTGATGCACTCCTATAAGAGATCTGCTTTTACTTTTAAGGTATGGAACCCCAACAATCTCCAACCTATGCAAGCGGTAATCTCGAGCTTATTAAATATTTTTAAAGCAAAGTAATGTGCCCTGCTCTCCCCATAATAAACGTCTCCATAGCGGGGAATGCAATAACACTGTCGCAGCTGCGGGGAGGCCTGGGATATAAGAGACGGCGGAATATAATTCTGGACATCAGAGCCGGTCCGGAGAGAGGTCGGACGTCCAAATTTTACCAAAATCATTTTTTTCTAGAATCATACTAAATTTTTTGTCATCTTCATAAAAGAAGGTTTAAGACTTTACAATTCTACTTAATCTTTATCATACTACTATATCACCAATCATACTCCTATCCCTTCCCCCCCCTTCACATAATAGTGGGACATCCAAAGTCTCCGTCGCTTTGGGCTTATAACTTCTAAATTGTATTTTACCTTTTTATCAATATTCCCAGATCTCAAAACTTCTTGGTCTCAAAATACCTAAATTGCAGAATGCCTTATTTTGTTATCTTATAACACCGGAAACTTAATATGGCTGAATTTCAAAATACCTTAGTCTCATAATGCCTAAACTTCAAAATCACTTTCATGGCAAAACAACATATGCTTAAAAACAACCAAAAGTTAAAATACCGAAATTTGTACGTTGAACAGGAACAATACTAAAAGTCAATAATGAACATCAAATTTCTCAAACACCACCCGTGAAAAAAAATTAGGCATTTTGCCTTTAGGGTGTTTTCGGTTTGGGTTGTTTTAATATTTTGTCATTTCTGTCATTCGGTATTTGAATGAATTGTGCATTTCAATATTTAGGTATTTAGAGAATATGACATTTTAAGTCAAAGTCATAATGAATTTCGTTCATTTTAATTCAAGAGACAATTTGACATGAGCCCATGGTAATTTGAAAATTAGGGGTATTAGTGAATAAGGTATTATGAAATGTTGTTATATTATAACTATAACCTAACCAACAACAAGTTCGAAAACTCACGACTTTGTTACTTCAAAGTTCAATATCTCAAAAACAACAGAGAGAGACATGTCTAAGAACCATCGCTAGAAAACCTGCTTTCAAATAATAAAAAACTGCATTCAAATCGGTTCATCCTTGTAAGAGCTACGGTGCCACAGACAGACACACAGACGCACATAGCGGTCGAAATTATAACACCCCTCTTTTTGCGTCGGGGGTTAAATAGTCATAAGTAATGGCTCATCATCTTATATTAGCCGTAGGACGTCCTCTGTTGGACATGTACTACCATATTTTAAATTCAATCAATTTTTTTCATTTGTATTAAACAATTTTAAATCAACACTTAAAGGGCCGGTTGCACACCACGGTTAACTTGCAGTTAATCGATCGCTTCGCTCGTCGACCGGTTAATTGCAATCGTCAAATTGGCCTTCATTACGAGTTAAACGATGGTTAAGTGAATATAGTCGTTTTTTACGCTCTATTGATTATACTTCAAACTGGCTTATTAAGTAAATGACTGGAGTGAAACAAAACTAGTTGGCAAGTAATTGTATATCAGCGTTTAAATCATGTTAACTAAATTTAACTCTAGGATTTCACTAACGTTGCATGAAAAAACCCGCTGAATTTCATGTCTCTAATTTCTAGTGATCGTAATTTGGGATTTTGAACATGAAATTACCGTGAGACTCACTCATATTAAATATACTGACCCGGATAACTCACGTCTGAAATCGAGCTCGACATTTTTCGGGCTAATCCGTAGCCCCCCGTTTTCGGAGCAACGCGACTCAGCGGCTGCTGCAACACGCGCACTGTGGGCTAAACTCGATTTGAGACGTGAGTTATCCGGGGCAATATATTTAATATCGTAATTTGGGGCTGAAAAACAGGGTCTTGACTTGACAGACGGACATATAGACGGACGGATGGGAAACAAAGTGCTCCTATAAGGGTTCCGTGGTCTATTGAGGTGCGGCATTCTAAGAAAAAAATTGTAATTTTGTCTAGTGCAAAATCTTGCTATTTGCTAAGCAGTTTATCCCTAACTAATGTGTGTTTTATTTATTCCAGGTATGGTCTTCATAAAAAAAAGTGTCAGGTATCGTAAAAGAAACATTTTTTTCTAGACGATATATCAAGGTGATTCCAGCTGCTGTATTGTCGTCACGGCTCTGACGTTTGCGATCGCATATAGCATCTCTTTCTACTACTAAGGGGCTGTTTCACCATCCATTGATTAGTGTTAACTGGCGGTTAGGTGTGATGCCGTCTCTATTTGTTTTTTTCGAATAGACGGAGACGGCATCACATTTAACCGTCGGTTAACGCTAATCAATGGATGGTGAAACAGCCTCTTAGACTACTTACATCGCGTTACGTGCATTACACAACTGCGCAGTCGTCGCATGTTTTAGCCGCGACTGACTTATTTTTGCGTATTTAAACGTCTCAATTTTTTTTAAAGAAATACAAGCTTTTATTTAGTTTCACCTGTCCCGTTGTCCGTCTGTCTGTCTGTAATCAAATCTTGTAAGTAAAATTCGACCAACTTCCAGTAGTTGTATTGAGTCGAAATTTGGTACACTCATGTAATTTGCGTGACAATACAATAATCTGGTAGTGACATCCTATTAGTCCGGCCAGGATCGTCTCCACAGGACGGAACTCTTCAACGGTTAATGGCATCGACTTGAAATTTGGTATGCAAATGTAGTTTGGATGACAATACAAGTACAGTCAACAAAAAGTACAGTCAGCAAAAAAGCTTGTATTAAAAATGATTTTCTTACCAAAACATATTTACCACCTTACCCCCATTTTACCATCTTAACACCGGTCTGGCGCAACGCACATTCCCGCTTATCCGGCAGATAGCTCGCCGTGATACGGCACGGTTCCGGATGAGTGTTGCCAGTAGGTACGCGTTATAAAGCTTAAAATAAATTAGGAAAAATGTTGGCCTTGAGGGAAAAACTCGTGCGGTATAATGAATTAAGGTAAATTGAATTTTAGATGCAAAAACGAACTGATCCGACATATGCCAGCTGGTTGGTGAGTTAGTTTGACTAAAAATGTGTCTCTAACGTTCTCTTGCAGGCTTTTTAATCTAGGTTTAAGTGGTCTTAAGTCCTGTCAGATCCATACAAGAACTGTCAGTTTAAGCCTTAAATCGAGATATAAAAAAGTCTACAAGTCGTCCTTAAAGTTTTGCCAAGCTTTTTTACTCTTCTTTGATCTATATTCAAAGTGTAGAGAAAAGTATTGTACTCATAGACAGTTTTAATTACCTGTACGGCATTCAATCTTAAAAAATAATAACCTAACAAACAAAAAGTTGGAAAACCCCCGACTTTTGTTGGAAACCGATTTTTATAAAACATGTCTAAGAACCATCGCTAGAAAACCTTATTTCAAATAAAAAACGCATTCAAGTCGGTCCACCCGCTTAAGAGCTACGGTGCCACAGACTTACAGACACACATAGCGGTTAAACTTATAACACCCCTCTTTTTGCGTCAGGGGTTAAAAACCAGAAAGCAACGACTTTTTATATAAAAGGGGGCACACGAGCATGAGAGTCGGGAAGAAATCACCGCTGCCCATAGTCACCCGCAATACGAGGGGTATCTCAGATGCGTTACCAGCTCTTTGATATCGTTTGATGGCCCGGAGATGAATAGTCTTGTTTTATAAAGATCCCTAAGTTCCTCTCCGGTAATGCGGTTTCAGGAAGCTGGTACCATAGTTAATTCAACGTGTCCGTAAAATTACGTGGGTTAACTAAAAAATACTAACTAATTTGGCTCAGGGACCCAAAGAGGGCCTTGGCCTCCAAAACGAGAGCATGCCATCTGTCCCGATCGTGCGCAGCCTCTTGCCAGTCATCGACTTGGAGACGTCGCAGATCCCCTGGACACTGTCCTCCCAGCGGCACCTGGGTCGCCCAACCGGGCGGCGGCCAGTCGGTCGTCCCACGTACGCTCTTTCGGCAGCCCGATCCTCTCCCATTCGTAGTAGGTTGCCGAACCAGCGAAGTCTGTGTGATTTTGTTACGCCGATGATGTTGGGTTCAGCCACCAGGTCCTGGATCTCTCTGTTTTTACGGATCCTCCACGTGCCGCCGTCTCAAGACCTGGGACCTGTCAAGAGAAAATTACAAGGGTTAAATACGTAAATAAATTTTATAGAAATGTCGAGAAATGTAGAAACTACAACCCTTGGCACTTACTCTAAAAGCTCTCACCAAAGAGCTCGAATTTCCCATAAAACAAAAGGGTCTTATAAAAATTCCTCGAGCGTCCACCGTAGTCGCGCCATTGATCCTCGCGATGTTTCCCACATTATGTCGCGAGATCTATGCATTTATATGGAAAAACCCGTCACATGCGAGTCGGATTCGCACACCGAGTTTCTTATAAATTTGTTGGTATATAGATATCCAGTAGTAGCAGAGCCTCCTAAGCAAAATGTATGCAGTGGGTCATTTTAAATGGTCACCGACGTAGACAGACAGACTCTTTTCTAATTTTTGTGCTATGAGAGCTACTTTCATACCAAATTTCCAGTTTCTGGGACAACCAGAATACCCCATAGGTTTTTGGTCACGATTATTATTATTATTACGGAAAAGCTTTTTTTTACAATATTTTATTTAGTTTCACCTGCCCGTTGTCTGTCTGTCTGTCTGTAATCAAATCGTGCAAGTTAAATTCGACCAACATGCAGTTTGGGTGACAAGACAAGTACAGTCAACAAAAAGTACAGTCTGCAAAAAAAGGTTGTATTAAAAATGAAATTATTTTGATTAGGTTGACTTAGAAGTTTAATTTTGTTTGATTGCTTCAAGGGGTAGTAGATTTAAGTATTTTTGATATTATTTTTAGCTTAAAAAAAAAAAGATGGACAACAAAGTGATCCTATAAAAGCTCCGGGTTATCCTTTTGAGAACTCCAAAATGAGCCACACCCTATTATTATACTGTGTGTGAGGATTGTTATCAAATGTAAACAAACTATCTTACCCTATTTTTTATATCATACCAAGGGTAGAATTATAACCCCATAAGAACATTCCTAGGCGGATTGAGATAGTTCCACGGTCGCATCACTTTCCATCCTGTATAATTTCATGCAATGAAACATATTTCATGAAACCCTTCTGAAAGTGGCGGTACAACCTGCGACATTGTCGCGGCTGAAACGCACGTGCCTGCACTTCAGTCCGAGGCCCGTGACCTAGTAATGTATGGATTTCAGGCATAAATAGGTGACGCGGGTATTTTTAGCTTCTATCGCTGGAAACGTGGAAATTGTTTTGCTACAAACAGTTGTATGTTGACGATATCATTGTTAATTTTGAAGACGAATTGTTAACAGCTACTTATGTACTAATATGACACAAAAATGTCAAAGATGTCAATCGGACTTTACGATACTAGCGCCCTCTATCTTGTCATAGAAAACCTCATTAGGTAGGTAGAGAGCCTGTTTTCACCACTCAATGATAAATTTAATGTTAAACATAGACGACATATTTGTCACATAAAATTTATCAATTTGTAGTGGAACAGGCCCTAAAAATACTTTATTGAAATTAATGGTAAACCAAAAATATATGACTATTGTCAAGAGGGCGCTATTGTTCTTATTTATATGGCAATAGTTCAGAGGGCCTACTCCGAAATTCGAAAGTCGAAGTTCGTATCGTACCGTCCCTCTCGCTCTCCTATTAAATAGTATAAGTGTCAGAGTGTCATTCCCTAAGCTTTTTTTTTCAGTAGTTTATTATAAACATTATTTACAATGATCCGTTGTTGACTACTAATCGTTTTTGGGTATTTTTTGTTATTGTTCAAAGGAACCGCCACAGTGACACTGACGATCATTAAAATTATTGCCAGTGTAAGAAATTAGTTCCAATGAAATTCCGCAACATGGCAAATAGTTATATATTTCTGGTCAGGCTTTAAACTCGTCATTTTTTACTACGAACTAGCTTTTGCCCGCGGCTTCGTCCGCGTAGAATTCGTTTATCGCGCGCTGTTCGCTCGGGAACTATGCATTTTTCCGCAAAAAATAGTAGCCTATGTCACTCTCTGGCCCATAAAAATCTCTATGCCGAAAATCACGTCAATCCGTCGCTCCGTTTGGACGTGAAAGACGGACGAACATACAAACACTTTTTCACATTTATAATATTAGTATGGACAACACATATTACCATTGAAATGAAAACCATTTCGAGCGTAAAAACTTTGAGACCTCGACAAACTGACATGACAATTTTCAACACAAACTCAGCAGATGCCAGCGCGTCCCCCTCTTTATGGCAGGGGTAGGCAGACAGCAAAATTATGAATGTGCCCAGACCAGCCATTAGTCTAGCCAAAGCAGACTTCTAGAGAGCTAGATCCAGTTCTATTTTCTCAGTTATAAGTGCGTCTCTATCCCACTACGTTGGTAAGAAAAGGATACTAACTTTTCAGGCAGACGTTATAAGATAAGAATGCTAGTTCAACAATTTAGTATCGTGTTACTTTATTCAGAGATGCAGTTTTGCGCGAGATATACCGTTAAATGGGTCTTAAGGGTGTACGACTAAGAACTTATGAGATGAAGAATAGTTTTAAAGTATAGCTGTTCCACTAAGTTTGTCTACATCCCTTGGGAACATTATTTTTGACGACCGGATGGCCAAGTGGTTAGAGAACCTGACTACGAAGCTTGAGGTTCCGGGTTCGATTACCGGTCGGGGCAGATATAATTTTTTTTTTTTTTTATACTACTAGATGGCAAACGAGCAAGTGGGTCTCCTGATGGTAAGAGATCACCACCGCCCATAAACATCTGCAACACCAGGGGTATTGCAGACGCGTTGCCAACCTAGAGGCCTAAGATGGGATACCTCACGTGCCAGTAATTTCACCGGCTGTCTTACTCTCCAAGCCGGAACACAACAGTGCAAGCACTGCTGCTTCACGGCAGGATTAGCGAGCAAGATGGTGGTAGCAATCCGGGCGGACCTTGCACAAGGTCCTACCACCTGCAAAAAATTTGTATGAATAATACGAATGTTTGTTTTCTGGGGGATTGGATGTTCAATATGTATTTAAGTATGTATTTATCTATATAAGTATGTTTATCCGTTGCCTAGTATCCATAGTACAAGATTTGCTTTGGGGCTAGCACACCAATTGGTGTGAAGTGTCCCATGATATTTATTTATATATTTATTTATTATATCGGGATAAAAAATAACGAGTAACCCGAAAATATTCCAATGCTAGCTCCACCCATGCAATTTGCTCAATAAAACCGTTTTCATCTCTCCTGTTCGGAAAGTTTGTTTGTCATGGGTAGATAGCCGGGTGGAAAAATGCGTTATCATCTCTAGGTTGGAAAGTTTTTTTTTTATTATTTTTACTATCAGCCACGGAGTCGAAGATAATTAAGTTACGTCAATGACACTTTTATTCACGTTTCGGCATGGCCATCTAGATCCACGTTGTGACCAAGAAGCTTATAAAACAACACTGGAGGTTAAACGCCGAACATCCGTTTGAAACAAGAAATGTAGATCTTTATTACGTTACGTCGTTTTGAAAGAAAGGGAATATATAAATAAGTAATAAAGGTCAAACTTCTTCGTTCGGCGTTCAACCTCCAGTTTTGTATATAAGCTCCTTGGTCGTGACCAACTAGTTTTTTTTTTTAAAGTCGGTCGTGGAAAGTGGCCAGTGCGAAAAGGTTGGAGGTTGGATATAAGTAAATTGAATTTATTATTATTCTCTATTTGTAGTATTTTTCCTCACAGTCGAAATGAAAAGTAGTGTCTAACTCTTAACTTATTTCCCCTCGAACTCACTTCTCACTTCGTTCGAGCGCTAGAAATATCTCGGGTGGAATAGGTCACTTTCCACCCTAGGTTATCAATCTACTATTGCGGCTTGGGGCCCTAAAGAACGAAATGCATTATTAGGTACCAAAAGTAAATTATGCAACTGGATTTCAGCTTTCTATAATAGGTTTTAATGTATGAACCGGCAACGACTGACTTAAAAAATACATACAGTCGAACATAGAACGTCCTCCTTTTTGAAAGTCGGTTGAAAACTGCATTATCATTGCGTGTGATGCATTATAAAAGCAGTAAGTATATCAATACGAATCTGAATGCAAATTCGGTTTATCGTTTACAGGATTACCTGTTTTTTTTCGCTATGGCCCTTATACTGTCCATAGCGAACCAGGTCTTGTTTTTTTTTTCTAAAGGGCAGTTTTTCTCGCAAGATTCTACAAAAAGAAAGTGCTCCAGTCCTGTTAACACAACAAAAGCTTTTCTTTTATTACCGTGCGTCTTTCTGTTTGGGGGAGGCACTGATTGATCGACTCACAGCCAGGGCTGTCACTGCACGGCTGACAAATTATTTTATTTTTCGTAGACGATTTGCTATTTCTAAGGGACATGTTTTTTACTCCCAGACGCGAAAGAAGGGTGATATAAATTTAACGCGTTTATATGTAATATCTCGTCGGAGCTTTGATTGTGCGTGTTCGACACTATTTATTAATGAAGTTGAAATTTTATTTTATAACATTAAAAATGTATTTCTCTAAAGACTATTTGTCAAAAGACACGTTGGCAAATAAAACACAGTCGGCAAAATCACAAAATCACAAACATTTTTTTAATTCGTATTCTAAGAAAAAAAAGTATTATTTAAAAAAAAACCTCGTATTTAAAAAATAATACTTAAAAATATTCATCATCAGACCCATAATTCTATTAATGGATAGAAGGCTCCGTATTTCCATACTCTGTTCTGCCAAAGCTTTGCCTCTTCATGTAAAAGAATATTTTTACACAGCTATCGTTACCTACACATATAAAAACCTCCAACCCGAGTCTTAGTTTACATACTAAGGGCTATGATAAACCTAATGACGTACACCTAATGTATTTAATTCTTTGATCGTCGTTCGACGCATTTAAATCGATTGGTGACGAGAGTTGACACCTAAATAATTTTACAAAAAATAATAAAAGTACTCTCTAAAATAACTCGGAGACTATTTTTACTTTATTGATTTTCACTCTCAGTTTTTCTAAATAAACTTGCAAAATACTTAGCTTTGCAACATCCTCACCTCAAATAGATACTATAAGAAATGCAGTAAGTGTAGTTTTTTGTACTGCTTTATGGTGTGCTATAAAGAATATTTGTATTTGTATACAGAATAATACAGTCATGGAAAAACGTATTTGTCAAATGTAGTGTATATAAAATTTAGATTGTAAATTGTAGTATTAAAAAATTGTAACCACAAAAATGTACAGTGGCAGTTCAAATTGAATAAAAAAAAATCAAGACCTTTAACAAATTTGTTTAAACTGCCCAACCATCTGAAAGACAAATTTTATAAAATCTTATTATATGCGGTGGCAACCCTAACTAAAGGCAAGGGCCCAAAGTAAGGAAGCGTATTCGTCTGGCGACTTCTTAATCTTTTGCCTAAGCCTTGGTCAAGGTAGAGGTTAAAAGCGAATCGCTTTTGACGTAGGTATAGTTTTTGAGCTTAAATTCGGAGAATAATAGAGCCGAATATGACTTATGTTTCTATATCTAATAGTACAACTGTTATAAATTCGAAAGTTTGTGTGTGTATATAACTCTTTTTTTATTTCTAACCTCATATGGCAGATTTAGATATTGTACGACGTATCACTAAATCAATTCAATATGGAACGTGTTCTTATCACACAATATTCTATTTACCTATATAACTAACTCAATAAAAACCTGTACATATCATTTGATTTGCAGAATGCTTGTACAACGAAACGTAAGTTTTTTTTTTAATACATTAACCTGAAAACTATAATATAGTACCTGAAAACTTTTTCATTTATTTTAAAAAAACTTTGCTAGTAAAATTGGGTCCTAGTATTTTTTTTGACTTAAGTACAGTTGGTACAAAATTTTGTGACTCGACAAAAAAATGTGAATATAACTTGAAGGAGTACCCCAATCGCGTAGCTTAGTGTCGCAATAGACTTTCGTTAGCTGGCGCTGTATATTTGCGTGTGTGCGTGAGCTCCTAGTGTCCGTATATGGTCGTAATTGACGTTCAAAGTTTAGCAACTCGCATGCGGCTTCGGCAGAATATTTAATTTCGAGTATGGGCTCAAAATATCGGTTACGCTTAGATACACCAGCGAGTAGTTTCTGGTGAAATAATTCTTCATATATAGGCAATATTGATAACAGCGCCATCTAACGGGACATTGATCATGAGCTATACCAGTATCGTCCTTAAAAATAACTTGATCGCTTCCCGCTTGTTTCTTAAGCCTCAACCACAGTCCCAGATCATCGAGTGTCTATCGCTTTATTGTTTGTGCAAACACCCTAATGTTAGACAAAGAAAACTATAAATGTTACACTTAAATGACTTTAAAGTCGATAAGTAGACTTTATGACTATGATAATAGCAGTAAATGAAAGAATCATAGCAAACGCCGTAAATAATTCTCCTGTTTCGTACAGTCTCGTCGAGAGTTAAGTATTATGATACCGTCTTTGAATAGCGACTGTCGCTTAACTGTCGCAAATTGTATGATGGGCGTCGCTTGACATCGCGCGTACTGAGTTTCGTGGTACAAGGCGTTCGGTTTATGTCAAAGGTGCGACCGGGTGAGCGAGCGGACGTGGCGGCCAAATTGCCAGTTGGTAAATCATTTCCCCAAAATTGTTATTTCCTAGTAGCAAAATTTCCGTTCGCATTTTTTTCCAAATGCTTTTTTTCCCAACATGTTTTTTTACTGAAGCTTAGACACAGTAACATAGGTAGGTTTAGGTAGTAACATATATAATATCATTGGTACATACAAAATACAAACGAAAATACAAATAATTTATTTTGCAACATAGGTAAATTACAGGCTGTTCTGGCTGGTTTAGGTTATGTTAAGTTTACATTCTATTGTAACAATGTATTATTTAAACCAATAACCTTTTTTCATTTTAATTTTTTCATTTTTCATCGGACAAAACACAAAAGGAGGAGCTCCGTCGACACTGTGTTTCTGTCGACTATGATTGGGAAGAAAAGCATTTGGGAAAAAAACGCGAATGGAAATTTTGTTACTAGGAAATAACGATTTTCCCTTTAGGTACGGAACCCAAGAGAGTGAAAGACCCCGTACAAAAATGTATTTTATCGTTATTACTCAGCTTCGATTCTAACGCTATACAACCAAGCAAAACAACATAAACATTCAAATTAGAAAAAAGACAAATAGCAACTAATAAGTCTACATTTCTCCAACTAAGTTCTCAGAACCAGCGTAAATTACAAGTCTCACCAATACTCTTGCGGTGCGAGCTACTCGCCTTAAGACTAGCAAGCCAGTAGATTAGTGCCGTCTGAGCTCGTAAGAGCTTTACCGGCTGAAAAGCTGTTTGTGTTTAGAACTGAGAGGCTTTGTTAGCTTTTGATTGTATATAAATATTATGTGTAATATTACTATCTTTTTTTGCTGACTGTTATTTTTGTTGACGGTACTTGTATTGCCACCAAAATTACATTTGCATGCCAAATTTCAAGTCGATGCCATTAACCGTTGAAGAGTTCCGTCTACGTTCCGGGGACTACAAGGATGTCACCACCAGATTATTGTATTGTCACGCCATTTACATCAGTATACCAAATTTCAAGTCAACCCAACTATTGGAAATTGGTCGAATTTAACTTGCAAGATTTGATTACAGACAGACAGACAACGGGACAGGTGAAACTAAATAAAAGCTTGTAAAAAAAATATGTAAGAATTATTTAAGAATGTTCACAGCGCAAACAGTTAATTCCGCTTGCCTAGGCAATGGGGTAAAATGGCCTAAACCGGTCCCTTAATCTCTGAGACGTAGTAATCCGCGAATATATCATAACGTTATGTTCGTAAACTCCTATAAATAGGCGTTTTTACCTCTTAAGGGATGTAAGTTGCTTTTTAGGGTTGGGTTTATATTCTATCCTATATTAAAACGAGCAAATCTTGAATGTAAATTATATGCACGATGATCTCGTGAACGGCTCCTAAATCTACAGGATTATGTGTGTTTTGGGCTAAGAAATCTATGTCTTAACGTTTCGTGTTCTTCAAAATGTTCTTTATGTATATATTTTAGTTTTGTGGCTCCACCTTTTGGAGAATAACTGACCTACACAGAAAAACTCGAGACCTACACGAAAGAGGGTTTGATCAGGCCCTAAGTTAACCGTTACTATTACAGCTTTCTTCTATACATGAGTGGAAAACAACCGTCCTCCGCTCAGCCACAATTAGATTAAAAAAGTTTTTGGTAAAAAAATCATTTTTGATACAAGCTTTTATCGCTGGCTGCACTTTTTAGGGTTCCGTAGCCAAATGGCGAAAAACGGAACCCTTATGGATTCGTCATATCTGTCTGTCAGTCTTTATAGACTGACAGAACTAGAACTTTTATATTATGTTACTTGCTGCTACGGAACCCTTCATGGGCGAGTCCGACTCGCACTTGGCCGCTTTTTTGTTGACTGTACTTGCATTGTCACCCAAACTACATTTGCATGTATACCAAATTTCAAGTCGATTCTATTAACAGTGCTATTAACCATTGAAGAGTTCCGTCCTGCGGAGACGGTCCTGGCTAGACTACCAGGATGTCACTACTAGATTATTCTATTTTCACGCAATTACATAAGTATTCCAATTTCAAGTCAATCTGACGACTGGAAGTTGGTCAAATTTAACTTGCAAGGTTTGATTACAGACAAACAGACAGACAACGGGACAGGTGAAATTAAATAAAACCTTGAAATATCATATAAGGTCTTTATAAGGTAGACGCAGTGCTAGTAACTGTCCCAATAGTTGACATTCTTAGTTTTGTCTTTAACATTAGAGGTTGAGTGTTAGCATGTCAAACACAGGGGCAATTTACCTTAAGTTATCATATTTTGAATTAAACTACTCTTTGCGTTATATGCAAAGTAACTTTGGAAAACATTAGTATTCCCCATAGAACTACAGTAAACTTCTCTTGGGAGGGGGATTAGTACTCCCCCTTCCTCCACCAAGTTTTATTTCCGGTTCCGTCTCCTGGTTCCTTCCCGTGTTATTGTGGCAATGTCTCCTTGGAAATGTAAACTATTGTAATTTAAATAGAGACTAATTTACTGTGCAAGTTTAATAAATTGTGCTATTGTACAAGATGTGCTGTTTTTAAACGTTGCGAAGTTAAAGTGAGCGTTATTATGATACATTTTTTAAATATTATTTGTAGTTGTATACCTTTTAAAATAATTTCTAATAGTTTGCGCTACTAATTAAATGCACCATAAAACAGTCGAAAATCTTTTTTTAGATGAAACTACGAGAAATTATAAGCCGTGGTGGCCTAGTGGTTTACCTATCGCCTCTTTAGCAGAGGGTTCGTGGGGTTCAAACCCCGGCTCGTTTACCTCTGAGTTTTTCGAATTCATGTGCGGAATTACCATTGAATTTACCACGAGCTATGCGGTGAAAGGAAACATCGTGAGGAAACCTACACAAACCTGCGAAGCAATTCAATGGTGTGTGTTTGAAGTTCCCAATCCGCACTGGGCCCGCGTTGGGAACTATGGCCCAAGCCCTCTTGTTCTGAGAGGAGGCCTGTGCCCAGCAGTGGGACGTATATAGCCTGGGATGATGATGATGATGATGACGAGAAAATTTCCCATCAAATGATGTCATTAGCTGTTTGTGAGATAGGTTTTG